>NC_069503.1:128413917-128726417 GCF_027579735.1 Bombina bombina
GCTTCCAGCATTACATCGTCTTGTTAGAATGTGTCATACCTCAAGCAGCAAGAGACTGCACACTGTTCCCCCAACTGAAGTTAATTGCTCTCAACAGTCCTGTGTGGAACAGCCATGGATTTTAGTTACGGTGCTAAAATCATTTTCCTCATACAAACAGAAATCTTCATCTCTTTTCTGTTTCTGAGTAAATAGTACATACCAGCACTATTTTAAAATAACAAACTCTTGATTGAATAATAAAAACTACAGTTAAACACTAAAAAACTCTAAGCCATCTCCGTGGAGATGTTGCCTGTACAACGGCAAAGAGAATGACTGGGGTAGGCGGAGCCTAGGAGGGATCATGTGACCAGCTTTGCTGGGCTCTTTGCCATTTCCTGTTGGGGAAGAGAATATCCCACAAGTAAGGATGACGCCGTGGACCGGACACACCTATGTTGGAGAAAATAAGGTAAGGGTATTCACACCGCAGAGCCGAAAGCTCGGAAACTCAGGTAGCAGACGAAATAGCAAGTAGAAACAAAAAAAAAAAACACACCTTTCCACGATAACTTAATATCAACCGAATGCATAGGCTCAAACGGAGCCTGCTGCAAAACTTTAAGAACAAGGTAAGGCTCCAGGGAGGAACAACAGGTTTAAACACAGCCCTGAACAAAAGACTGGAAATCTGGCAGATCTGCCAAACGTTTGTGCAAAAGGACAGAGTGCAGAAATCAGACCCTTCAGAGTACTGACTGACAACCCTTCTCCAGGCCCTCCTGAAGAAAAGACAGAATGCAAGAAATCCTTTGATTCGCACCAATATTTACGCGTACCTTATGGTAAATCTAACGCGTAACAGGCTTATGAGCCTAAAGCATAGTATCAATGACCTTCTCAGAAAAAAACACACCTAGTCAAGACTAGGTTTCAATCTCCAAGCAGTCTGCTTCAGAGAATCTAGTCCGATGATAGAGGCAAAGAATCACTAGAGATTATGGGTAAGGGAAGTGACACTTAAAGGGACAGTATACACTCATTTTCATATAACTGCATGTAATAGACACTACTATAAAGAATAAGATGCACAGATACAGATATAAAAATCCAGTATAAAATGGTTTAAAAACTTACTTAGAAGCTTTCAGTTTAGCTCTGTTGAAAAGGTAGTTGGAAAGCCCACTGCAAGTGGGAAATAAGACACTCCCCCCTCCCCCTTCTTTTGCATAGGAAAAGACCCTTTACACAAACAGGAGCAAGCTGGAGAAGGTAGCTGACGGTATTCAAATAAAACTTTGGGGCTTGGTTAGGAGTCTGAAAATCAGAGCAATGTTCTTTAAAAATAAGCAAAATTATACATTTAAAAAAAAAAAAACCTTTATGGGCTTTATAAATAGATCTACAAAACATTTATGCAAAGAAAAAAATGTGTATAATGGCCCTTTAATAGCTCTGCTGGAATGCTTTTTGCCTCCTCCTGCTGGCCGGGAGTTTTATTCCCACTAGTAATTGGAATGAAATCGTGGACTCTCCATGCCATAGGAAATAAAATAAAATTTGCTTATTTGTAAAAATTAAAGCTTAAAGGGACTTGAAACCCAAAATTTTTCTTTCATGATTCAGATAGGGAATACAATTTTAAACAACTTTCTAAATTTACTTCTATTATCTAATTTGTTTTATTCTCTTGGCATCGTTTGTTGGAGTAGCAATGCACTACTGGTTTCTAACTGAACACATGGGTGAGCCAATGACAATCGGTTTATATATGCAGCCACCAATCAACAGCTAGAACCTAGTTTCTCTGCTGCACATGAACTTGCCTAGATAAACATTTCAGCAAAAGATAACAAGAGAAAGAAGCAAATTAAATAACAGTAAATTGGAAAGTTGTTTGAAATTTTATTCTCTATCTGAATCATGAAAGAAAATTTTTGGGTTTTATGTCCCTTTAATACTTCCAACACCACACCCAGACTGTAAATCTTAAATACATCAGTACAATATAAATACTTTCTGATATAATGCCACATCTATCCCCTCTTGACCCCCAAAACGAGAGCCAAGAGCTGTATCATCACAGACAGAATGAACAGAAGATCACCACGCCTCGTAGTTAAAGGACCATGATGTCATAACAAAACCACTAACCAGACTACACTTACAACTGCTCAAATGAAAAAACTGCTGGCAGACAAGCTTTTTTTATACGTCACTGCGCTATACAATTTAAAAAAAAAAAAAAAAAAAAAAAAAAAGGAAGGAGCTAGGTCAACTGAATAACAATAACTTGCATTCATACAAAATACCAAACATTTCTATAATTCCTTTGTGTTCAATGTATGCCATTCCCAAACAGAACTCCACATCACTGTTTTACACAGTAGAAAATGTAAATATTCTTTTGCAGTAGTGTTACGTTACAAATGCATGCATCAACACAAAGATTGTTATACAGTATTAATTTAAGGTTTGCAGTTTTATATTTAGCTTTCAACTAAGAATACCAAGAGAAAGAAAAATTGGTGATAAAAGTAAATTGGAAATTTGTTTAAAATTACATGCCCTGTCTGAATCATGAAAGTTTATTTTGGACTAGACTGTCCCTTTAAAAAGCAGGAATGTAAAGCTTAAGATTCAGCTCATTGGTTTAGAACCTGTGGTATGCTTGCTTATTGGTGGCTAAAATTTGCAACCAATAAAGCAAGCACTATCCAGGGTGCTGAACCTAAAATGTGCTGGCTCCTGAGCTTTACATTACTGCTTTTTAAATAAAGATAGCAAGAGAATGAAGGAAATTTCATATTAGTAGTAAATTAGAAAATTGCATGCTCTATCTAATTCAAAGAAAAATGTGGGTTTATTACTCCTTTAACCCCTGAAGGACCAGGCGTTTCTGACAAACTTCATCAAAAGACCAGAGGATTTTTAGCATTTTTGCCATTACTACATTTAAACAGAAATATAGCTATTGTATTTGTTTTAATCTACCTATCAAAACTATATATATTTTTTTTTGTAGTAGACAACCCAAAGTATAGATCTAGGCCCATTTTTTATATATCTCATGTCACCATTTCACCGCCAAATGCGATCAAATTAAAAAAAAAAAAAAAAAAAAAAAAAAAAAAAAAAATGGTTTCTCACTGAAATTATTCACAAAACAGCTTGTGCAATCATGGCACAAATGGTTCTAAAAGCTTCTCTGGGATCCCCTTTGTTCAGAAATAGAACTATGGCTTTGCCATTGCTTTTAGGCAATTAGCGCACCGCACTTCTATTACTCCAGGCAGTGAAGGGGTTAATTAGGTAGTAATTAACCCCTACCTTAAGTACTGGCAGACAGTCTGCCAGTATGTAGTTTTAGACTTTTGTTCATATTTTCTCAGTGTAGGATTAGCCTCTTACCTTCCCACCTCCCTGATCCCTGCAAAAAAAGCTCTCTAACTCTCCGCCCTCTAACTAATTTCCACCATCTTAGGTACTGGCAGTATTCTATCATTTTTATTTTCTAATTTATTTTTATTTATTTTTTTTATTCTGTAGTGTAGCTGCCCCCCACCTCATTTACTCCCCCCCCCCCCCAACTCCAGCTCTCCATTGATTTTCTACCCTCTAATCACCCCTCTCCCTGCCGCTCTCATCATCGATTATTCTCTGTAGTGTAATGGTCCCACCCGTTCCCGACCCTCCGCCTCCCTTCTAACCCTCCCACACCACCAATGATCGGCACCCACTGCTACCCGATACAGCGGACACAGGGTGTCCCTCTACATCAGTAACTCACTCTATGCACTGCCCTACTCGTGGGGCATGAAGAAATAGTGCAGTCTCATAACGATTGGCGAGATTGTGGCAGAGATAGGTCCTTAAGGGGTTAATGTTAAACTGAATTAAAGTGAAGGTAAACTTTGGTGAATGAAAGTCCGTTTTTTTAAAAATACTATTAAAAATAGGGGCACTTTCATTCATCAAAGTTTACAAATCAGCCGTTTGGTTTTTTTTTTTTGTTTTTTTTTCAAAACTTACCTTTGTTTTTCTTCACACGTCAGCCATGACTAATCTGGCTTCCTCCAATCATGGCTTTCCCTCCAGGGTGGTTATTGCCTGAGGCCATGCTGTGATTGGAGGAAGCTGGATTATTCATTGCTGACATGAACACAGGATTTGCAGGAGGGGGAAGCTGCTCTGGCTGTGGAAAAAAACAAAGGTAAGTTTTTAATCAAAACGGCTGATTTCCATTAAAGTTTACCTTCACTTTAAGAGTTGTGAAGTGCTGTTCTGCCACACAAAAAAAAAAAAAAAAAAAAAAAAAAAACACTATAGAAGGTGTAAATCAAATCTAACTGCTCAAGCAGGGGCAGAAAGCATAGATCAGTCCACACACACACACAAAACCTCTTGACCAGAGAGAGTGCAATTTACTCAACATCTGTATTCTGCTCTATTCTCTAAGGAGTTCAAAGGGACCAGTGAGTACTGTAAAGAAGAAAGCAGGGAACCTAGCTGCTACCCTGAAATATGGTCAGCAGAAGCAACTTCCAGATGAAGAAAGGAGATGTGCATTTCTCAACCCCACAATTCTCTCCTGAGAAGTGCTTTCATAGCTGTAAGGCTCCAGGTAAACGGTGTTGAATGATGGCCAACACACTAAAAACTTGTCTACCGAGCAGTAACAAAGCAGTACCAGGAATACACAAAGGGAATGAAAGAACTGTCAATTAGGTGCCAGTCAGTGGCAGATTAATTTAAAGGGACAGTCTACACCTTAGTCATCTGAAAGTCTCATCTTAGATTAAGCTGTAAATAGTAGGGCTGTCAAAAATAATCGTATTGACAATGCATCACGATGCGGTATGAAACGAGTCTGCATCGATGCAGTGAGGCGCGAGAATCGATTCACGTTACCCATGTGACCCCGCCTCCAGGACAAGAGAAAGTGCGCGGTACAGCGTTTTGACGCCATGTCACCCAATAAAGCAACATGGGCGCTCCATGGGCGGTCTCTGGAAGAGCCGAAGTTACGCAGTAGGAGCAGGACTGTTGCCTGAGATTGATGATGGTGATGGTGATGGCGATTCCGACTCAGAGTATACACGGCGGGCTCATTTTTATTTTGTGGGAGACAGGAGGAGGAGACCTATGGTGAGAAACTAATAACTTATAGCTTAGTTAACCAAAATTTATCCTTTGTTGAAATGCATCGCCTCCTCGTGTCGTGCACTTTGCAATGTGTACAACTGTGCAATGCATTGCTATTTCATCAACAAACGATATCTGAGAAGTATGAAGCAAATTAAATAATAGAAGTTAGTTATGTTTTTTATTTAAAATTGTATTCTCTATCTGATTTTATGAAAGTAAATGTTTGGGTTTCATTGCACCTTTAAGTGTGTAATATATTACAGTAAGTGATGTCCCCTGCAATGCAATTTGTTTTCAAATGTTGGCAAAATGGCAAGTAGTTGAAGTTACTAGTACTTGTTGATTTTACATTTGCGGCTTGACATTTTGACAACTTAGTGTTTTGTTTTTTTAACACTGACAGAGTTCGACGTTGACAACAACATCCGTCACATATGTACATGTCATGCTAAAATGACAGAGGGAGACAAAAAAAAAAAAAAAAAGAAGGAGATAAAAAATGCACCTAGCATTTTAAAAGCAAGCATCTGGGCACATTTTGGATTTTATGAACATACTGGAAAGCACGAATTGGACAAGACACACGCGGTTTGTAAAGCCTGTCACACAAAAATTAAATACCTAGGGAATACTACTAACTTGAGAAATCACGTTAGCCGTTTTCACTATAAGATGCTAACACCGGCCGCCAGTGCCACTGCCAAGGAAATAAGACTAGCTGAAGCTCATCAGCCAAGAATTGATGCAATGCTGTCAACTTTGCCGCCCAACTGTGAAAAAGGGAAGAGAAAAACCAAAGCTGTGGCAACTTTCATAGCGAAGGACCTACGGCCTTACTCTGTTGTGGAAAACCTTGGGTTTAGCAACCTGTTGAAGACGCTAGAGCCACGTTATAAGATTCCGTCACGCAATCACTTTACAGAAAACGTTATACCTGCACTCTACCACGAAACCAAAGCTCAGGTAATTGCATCAATGAGCCAAGCCAGTTGAGTAGCAATAACGTGTGATTCATGGACTTCAGTCACGACAGAGTCTTATGTTACAGTAACTGCACATTACGTTAGCAAGGACTGGCAGATCTTGTTGCATGTGCTGCAAACGAGAGCAGTTTATGAGTCTCACATGGGTTCTCATCTGGCGGAGCTACTGTCTCGTGTCGTGGAAGAATGGCAGCTGTCCAATAAATCTGTAGTGCTTGTGACCGACAATGCGTCGAACATGATTGTTGCTGCTCAAGTTGGAAAATTCCCTCATGTAAAATGCTTCGCCCATACACTGAATCTCGCATCGCAGCGGGCGCTGAAAGTGGCCACACTCTCCAGGCTTTTAGGCAGAGTGCGACGAATATCAACATTTTTTCACCGCAGCACTACAGCAAACCACTGTCTGAAAGAAAAACAGAAATGTCTTGGCCTGAAGAATCATAAGCTGATAACTGATGTGACAACAAGGTGGAACAGCTCATATGACATGGTCGAGAGGTTCTTAGAACAGCAACCTGCAATCTGTGCCACATTGTTGTCTCCAGAAGTCAGAAAAAGTGAGTCAGATCTCTGCACTCTCAACGAAACAGATGAGTCAAATGCAGAGGATGCTGTGAGTGCATTAAAGCCAATGAAAGATGCAACCACACTGATGTCAGAAGAGCGCAATCCAACTGTGTCTCTCATTGCCCCTCTAAATGCACAACTGCTCCAGAACATGACAGACACCATGGGAGACACACCCATGATCCATGAGATCAAGAATGCCATCAAAACAGATCTCCTGAAGAGGTACAGCAGTGAGGCAGAGAAGAAGAAACTTTAAACAGCCTCTGCCCTGGATCCTCGTTTTAAGGGACTGCCTTTTATTCTCACAGAGGAGGAGAGATTGGAGATATACAGAGGAGTGACTGAGGACACTGCATCCTTGGAGGTAATTTTAATTGCATCATGTTTCTTGAAAAATTTATAAATTGAAAACAAACATAAAACATGCCATCCATAACAAAATAGGCTTAGCTAGCAGTAGCTTGCTTAGTAGCTAATTTAATGAGTACAATGTTTATTTATATAAGACAGTTCGAAAACGCCACAGTCAACTTTCCTCCTCCTCCGTCCTAATAGATGTGAGCTGTTGCATGCATTTATGCATTACTGTCTCTCTGAGCACACACATAGCATTAGCTGGCTGCTAGAGGTAATCATGAATGCTATTTTTTCTATTCTTTTGTTCAAACACAGATTGAGTGTACTAGTACAGTTAAATCTAGGAGGACAAACGTGGATGAAGTGCCACTGCCTGAGGGAAAAGAAACTCTGGAAGAAGAATCACCCATCGAGGAGGATAACCCTTCTCCTCCCAAAAGAAAGTCCACATCGCTGCTCATGACTTTGCTGGGACAGTCTTTCACTGACACTGAAGGTACAATAGAACCCAAGACCCCCTATGCCAAGGCTGAAGAAGAAATAGAGAAATATTGTAAAGCCCCATCTCTGCCTCTCACTGAAGACCCTTTGAACTGGTGGCATGTACATGAGGTCATATTTCCCCTAATCTCTCATTTGTCAAAGCGATACTTGTGTATCCCAGGTACAAGCGTGTCTGCAGAGCGGGTTTTCTCCACTGCAGGAGATGTGGTAACGGCAAAAAGAAGCACCCTCAAACCAGAGCATGTGGATCAACTAGTGTTCTTACAGAAAAACCTACATATTCCATAATTCTGAGTAGTGATTCAGGTTTATAATATTTAATGTTTTTTGGCACATCCAGAAAGTGCTGTGTGCCCCACTGCAGTATTGTTAAGTTATTTTATATTTGTTAATGTTATAGCTTATAGCTTTTTGAAAAATGAAGCTTAAAACCTTGAGTAAATCTTTGTTGGATCACAAAATATACTAGTACACTACACGACACGACCGACCACATCACTCACAGTCACAGTCAATACAAAAGAAACCACACACACCTCATGTGTGCGTGTCACCCTTCTTCAACACGATTCACTTTTTATGATGTGTGGTTTTGTTGGTATTGTTTGACTGTGTGTGACTGTGACTGTGTGTGTGTGTTGTGTAACAATATATTTGTGATCCCATAAAGATAATCAAAAGTTAGTTAATCTAGTAGTTCAATGCTACTTGTTGTATAATGTCTATTACTACTTCTAGTGTTACTGTGATGTTTGCCAATCAGGAAGTGCTCTGTTTTGTAGATGTTGTGCTATTGTTTACAGCACACCTGTATTGTTTGCAATGCAGTGAGTGCATAGTGCATAAGGGATTACTCACACTAAAAATTGTCTATTTTAAATAGACCCTTTAAGAAAGATATCATATGTTTTGTTTATGATCCCAAATGCCATCCCACTCCCAGGCAGATCTGTAGAGGTTAACCTAATATAACCAACCAGTTAATAACCACTTCCACCACCACCCGCCAGTCAGCGCACCTCTACTAATAAATCGGATCCTAAACGTGTACTTCAGAGAGTTGTTTGTGTGTGTACTGTCTAACTGTCTTTATGAGTGTGTGAGTGTGACTGTGAGTGAGTGCCAGTTTGAATGTTGTTTGTATGTATCTATGAGTGTGTGTGAGACTGAGTGCCTTAACTGCCTTTGAATGTTTTTGTTTGTATGTGTGTCTGTCTATGAGTGTGAGTGTGACTGTGGCTGACTGGCTGTGGTGCCTTTGAATGTTTCTGTTTTTGTGTGTCCCACTCTAGTGTCTGTCTAACTGTCTATGAGTGTGCTGAGAGTGAGACCACTGAAGCCAAACCACTATTATTAGGGGAAGGAAAAGCCTTGACAGAATGAATCTTAAATTGAAGCTTAAAACCTTGAGTAAATCTTTATTGGATCACAAATATATTGTAACAGACAGTACACAGCACACACACCACAAAAATAAAGCACACACACACCTCAGGTGCGTGGCGTGCCACCCTTTCTTCACCATGATTTACTCCTTGATGTCTGTGGGCTTTTTTATGTATTGTTTGTTTGTGTGTGACTGTGTGTTCAGTGACAGACTCAGTCACTGTTCATGTTCAGTTGTGTGTAGTACTGCTTTAACACTAAGTAACTAATAACTAACTATATATTTGTGATCCCATAAAGATAATATAATCATCAAGAAGAAACTGTAGTTATAGTAGTTCAATGCTACTTGTTTTAAATGTCTCTAGTACTACTGTAACTGTGTAAACTAATTGTATGTCGCATGTGTGTGTTGTGTGCACACTCTGTGCTGTGTGTTGTGTTCCAGATTCATGTGATGTTTCTTTGCCACAAATTGACAGTCATGAAGGCACAGTGGAGTGCACCTGTAATTTTGTACCGCATATAATAATGTTTTGTTTTCTGAGGAGGACAATTTTCACACAAATAAGAAATAAGGTATTATGGTGGTAACTTAAAGGGACAGTAAACCTTAAAAATAATGTTATATAATTCTGCACATACTGCAGAATTATATAACATTATAATAGCCAAATATTATAAAACATAATGTACCCTATTAATTTTTATATTTTAAAAAAAAAAAAAAAAAAAAAAAAAAAAAAAAAACTTTTACAGACCCGCTCTCTGTACTCTGAGTTTTCCGAGGACGACAATTTTCACACAAATAAGAAATAAGGTATTATGGTGGTAACGTAAAGGGACAGTAAACCTTAAAAATAATGTTATATAATTCTGCACATACTGCAGAATTATATAACATAATAGCCAAATATTATAAAACATAATGTACCCTATTAATTTTTTTTTTTTTTTTAAATAAAAACTGTTTTACAGACCCGCTCTCTGTACTCTGCTGAGCGGGTCTGTTATATTTACTCAGCGCATCGGGCCAGCTGTATAGTCACAGCCCGGCCCGACTACGCCATAAGACTAAGTGCAGCTCGCTCCTGCTATCAGACAGAGCAGGAGCGAGCTGCACTTAGTGTTATGGCGCGGTCGGGCCGGGCTGTGACTATACAGCTGGCCCGATGCGCTGAGTAAATATAACAGACCCGCTTAGCTGAGTACAGAGAGCGGGTCTGTAAAACAGCGTTTTTTTTAAAAATTAATAGGGTACATTATGTTTTATAATGTTTGGCTATTATAATGTTATATAATTCTGCACTATGTGCAGAATTATATAACATTTTTAAAGTTTACTGACACTTTAAGCTTAACCTATCTATTTTGGTTTTAATTTAATGTCTATTATTATATTATTACTAAGTAATAGACATTAAATTAAAACCAACATAGATAGGTTAGACATTTATTTGTTCATGTTTGTTTACAAGTGTATAGTGTACTGTGTATAGTGAGATATATATATATATATATATATATATTTTTTTTTTTTTTTTTTTTTTTTTTTTCTTTTATTGAAGTACACTGCGAGCACTGCACTTTTTACACTACTCTGTAACTAGTTTGATGACATAATATTGTTTCCAAACCAATACAACAATTGCCATTTAGTATTTACTGTTCTATAAACTGTTGTTGTCTGCTGTGTTCAGATTTTGCCACAGGAAGAGTGTCCTTTTTTGAGCTAATAAAATAAAAAAAAAAGAGAAATGAGACCTACCTATCTATTTGGCTACACAAAGTTAAGCTCCAACCGAGACAATTCAAGAATGAGTCTGGGAGCACATACATGCTTTTTTGGGGGGGGGGTTTGTGTGACCCGGTACAGAGAAAAAGACACGCCACGCAACGAGCAAGGCATCAGAGCAGCTGAAGATGGCGGATCATTACAGTGAGGCGGTAGCTAAAAAACATAATTTATGCTTACCTGATAAATTCCTTTCTTCTGTTGTGTGATCAGTCCACGGGTCATCATTACTTCTGGGATATAACTCCTCCCCAACAGGAAATGCAAGAGGATTCACCCAGCAGAGCTGCATATAGCTCCTCCCCTCTACGTCAGTCCCAGTCATTCGACCAAGAATCAACGAGAAAGGAGTAACCAAGGGTGAAGTGGTGACTGGAGTATAATTTAAAAGATATTTACCTGCCTTAAAACAGGGCGGGCCGTGGACTGATCACACAACAGAAGAAAGGAATTTATCAGGTAAGCATAAATTATGTTTTCTTCTGTTATGTGTGATCAGTCCACGGGTCATCATTACTTCTGGGATACCAATACCAAAGCAAAAGTACACGGATGACGGGAGGGATAGGCAGGCTCATTATACAGAAGGAACCACTGCCTGAAGAACCTTTCTCCCAAAAATAGCCTCCGAAGAAGCAAAAGTGTCAAATTTGTAAAATTTGGAAAAAGTATGAAGCGAAGACCAAGTTGCAGCCTTGCAAATCTGTTCAACAGAGGCCTCATTCTTAAAGGCCCAAGTGGAAGCCACAGCTCTAGTGGAGTGAGCTGTAATTTTTTCAGGAGGCTGCTGTCCAGCAGTCTCATAGGCTAAACGTATTATGCTACGAAGCCAAAAAGAGAGAGAGGTAGCAGAAGCTTTTTGACCTCTCCTCTGTCCAGAGTAAACGACAAACAAGGAAGAAGTTTGGCGAAAATCTTTAGTTGCCTGCAAGTAGAACTTGAGGGCACGAACTACATCCAGATTGTGTAAAAGACGTTCCTTCTTTGAAGAAGGATTTGGACACAAGGATGGGACAACAATCTCTTGATTGATGTTCCTGTTAGTGACTACCTTAGGTAAGAACCCAGGTTTAGTACGCAGAACTACCTTGTCTGAGTGAAAAATCAGATAAGGGGAATCACAATGTAAGGCTGATAACTCAGAGACTCTTCGAGCCGAGGAAATAGCCATTAAAAACAGAACTTTCCAAGATAGCATTTTTATATCAATGGAATGAAGGGGTTCAAACGGAACACCCTGTAAAACGTTAAGAACTAAGTTTAAACTCCATGGTGGAGCAACAGCTTTAAACACAGGCTTGATCCTAGCTAAAGCCTGACAAAAGGACTGGACGTCTGGATTTTCTGACAGACGTCTGTGTAACAAGATGGACAGAGCTGAAATCTGTCCCTTTAATGAACTAGCTGATAAACCCTTTTCTAAACCTTCTTGTAGAAAAGACAATATCCTAGCGATCCTAACCTTACTCCAGGAGTAACCTTTGGATTCGCACCAGTATAGGTATTTCCGCCATATTTTATGGTAAATCCTTCTGGTAACAGGCTTCCTAGCCTGAATCAGGGTATCAATAACCGACTCAGAAAAACCACGTTTTGATAAAATCAAGCGTTCAATTTCCAAGCAGTCAGCTTCAGAGAAGTTAGATTTTGATGTTTGAATGGACCCTGTATCAGAAGGTCCTGTCTTAGAGGTAGAGACCAAGGCGGACAGGATGACATGTCCACTAGATCTGCATACCAAGTCCTGCGTGGCCAAGCAGGTGCTATTAGAATTACTGATGCTCTCTCCTGTTTGATTTTGGCAATCAATCGAGGAAGCAGCGGGAAGGGTGGAAACACATAAGCCATCCTGAAGTTCCAAGGTGCTGTCAAAGCATCTATCAGAACTGCTCCCGGATCCCTGGATCTGGACCCGTAGCGAGGAAGTTTGGCGTTCTGGCGAGACGCCATGAGATCTATCTCTGGTTTGCCCCAACGTCGAAGTATTTGGGCAAAGACCTCCGGATGAAGTTCCCACTCCCCCGGATGAAGAGTCTGGCGACTCAAGAAATCCGCCTCCCAGTTCTCCACTCCCGGGATGTGGATTGCTGACAGGTGGCAAGAGTGAGACTCTGCCCAGCGAATTATCTTTGATACTTCCATCATTGCTAGGGAGCTTCTTGTCCCTCCCTGATGGTTGATGTAAGCTACAGTCGTGATGTTGTCCGACTGAAACCTGATGAACCCCCGAGTTATTAACTGGGGCCAAGCCAGAAGGGCATTGAGAACTGCTCTCAATTCCAGAATGTTTATTGGAAGGAGACTCTCCTCCTGATTCCATAGTCCCTGAGCCTTCAGAGAATTCCAGACAGCGCCCCAACCTAGTAGGCTGGCGTCTGTTGTTACAATTGTCCAGTCTGGCCTGCTGAATGGCATCCCCCTGGACAGGTGTGGCCGATAAAGCCACCATAGAAGAGAATTTCTGGTCTCTTGATTCAGATTCAGAGTAGGGGACAAATCTGAGTAATCCCCATTCCACTGACTTAGCATGCATAATTGCAGCGGTCTGAGGTGTAGGCGTGCAAAAGGTACTATGTCCATTGCCGCTACCATTAAGCCGATCACCTCCATGCATTGAGCTACTGACGGGTGTTGAATGGAATGAAGGACGCGGCATGCATTTTGAAGTTTTGTTAACCTGTCTTCTGTCAGGTAAATCTTCATTTCTACAGAATCTATAAGAGTCCCCAAGAATGGAACTCTTGTGAGAGGAAAGAGAGAACTCTTCTTTTCGTTCACTTTCCATCCATGCGACCTTAGAAATGCCAGAACTAACTCTGTATGAGACTTGGCAGTTTGAAAGCTTGAAGCTTGTATTAGAATGTCGTCTAGGTACGGAGCTACCGAAATCCCTCGCGGTCTTAGTACCGCTAGAAGGGCACCCAGAACCTTTGTGAAGATTCTTGGAGCCGTAGCCAATCCGAATGGAAGAGCTACAAACTGGTAGTGCCTGTCTAAGAAGGCAAACCTTAGATACCGGTGATGATCTTTGTGGATCGGTATGTGAAGGTAAGCATCCTTTAAATCCACTGTGGTCATGTACTGACCCTCTTGGATCATGGGTAAGATTGTCCGAATAGTTTCCATTTTGAACGATGGAACTCTTAGGAATTTGTTTAGAGTCTTTAAATCTAAGATTGGCCTGAAAGTTCCCTCTTTTTTGGGAACCACAAACAGGTTTGAGTAGAACCCTTGTCCCTGTTCCGACCACGGAACCGGATGGATCACTCCCATTGTTAACAGATCTTGTACGCAGCGTAGAAACGCTTCTTTCTTTATCTGGTTTGTTGACAACCTTGACAGATGAAATCTCCCTCTTGGGGGAGATAATTTGAAGTCTAGAAGGTATCCCTGAGATATGATCTCTAGTGCCCAGGGATCCTGAACATCTCTTGCCCAGGCCTGGGCGAAGAGAGAGAGTCTGCCCCCTACTAGATCCGGTCCCGGATCGGGGGCTCTCGGTTCATGCTGTCTTTGGGGCAGCAGCAGGTTTCCTGGCCTGCTTGCTTTTGTTCCAGGACTGGTTAGGCTTCCAGCCTTGCCTGTAACGAGCAACAGCTCCTTCCTGTTTTGGTGCAGTGGAGGTTGATGCTGCTCCTGTTTTGAAATTCCGAAAGGGACGAAAATTAGACTGTCTAGCCTTAGCTTTGGCCTTGTCTTGAGGTAGGGCGTGGCCCTTACCTCCCGTAATGTCAGCGATAATTTCTTTCAAACCGGGCCCGAATAAGGACTGCCCCTTGAAAGGTATATTAAGTAATTTGGACTTAGAAGTAACATCAGCTGACCAGGATTTTAGCCACAGTGCCCTGCGTGCCTGTATGGCGAATCCTGAGTTCTTAGCCGTAAGTTTGGTTAAATGTACTACGGCCTCCGAAATGAAAGAATTAGCTAGTTTAAGGACTCTAAGCCTGTCCGTAATGTCGTCTAGCGTAGAGGAACTAAGGTTCTCTTCAAGCGACTCAATCCAAAATGCTGCCGCAGCCGTAATCGGCGCGATACATGCAAGGGGTTGTAATATAAAACCTTGTTGAACAAACATTTTCTTAAGGTAACCCTCTAATTTTTTATCCATTGGATCTGAGAAAGCACAGCTATCCTCCACCGGGATAGTGGTACGCTTAGCTAAAGTAGAAACTGCTCCCTCCACCTTGGGGACCGTTTGCCATAAGTCCCGAGTGGTGGCGTCTATTGGAAACATCTTTCTAAATATTGGAGGGGGTGAGAACGGCACACCGGGTCTATCCCACTCCTTAGTAACAATTTCAGTTAGTCTCTTAGGTATAGGAAAAACGTCAGTACTCGCCGGTACCGCAAAGTATTTATCCAACCTACACAGTTTCTCTGGTATTGCAACGGTGTTACAATCGTTGAGAGCTGCTAAGACCTCCCCTAGTAGTACACGGAGGTTCTCCAATTTAAATTTAAAATTTGAAATATCTGAGTCCAATCTGTTTGGATCAGAACCGTCACCCACAGAATGAAGCTCTCCGTCCTCATGCTCTGCGAGCTGTGACGCAGTATCAGACATGGCCCTAGCATTGTCAGCGCACTCTGTTCTCACCCCAGAGTGATCACGCTTGCCTCTTAGTTCTGGTAATTTAGACAAAACTTCAGTCATAACAGTAGCCATATCTTGTAATGTTATCTGTAATGGCCGCCCAGATGTACTAGGCGCCAAAATATCACGCACCTCCCGGGCGGGAGATGCAGGTACTGTCGCGTGAGGCGAGTTAGTCGGCATAACTCTCCCCTCGCTGTTTGGTGAAATTTGTTCACATTGTACAGATTGACTTTTATTTAAAGTAGCATCAATACAGTTAGTACATAAATTTCTATTGGGCTCCACCTTGGCATTGGAACAAATGACACAGATATCTTCCTCTGAGTCAGACATGTTTAACACACTAGCAAAAAACTTACAACTTGGTTATAATCTTTTTTAGCAAAAAAAAAAAAAAAAAAAAAAAAAACGCACTGTGCCTCAAAGAGGTACTAACGATTAAATGACAGTTGAAATAATGAACTGAAAAACAGTTATAGCATCAAACTTTAAAACAACACAACTTTTAGCAAAGGTTTGTTCCCATTAGTAAAAAACAACACTAATTAAATTTGTACATAAGAAAACAAAACAACGTTTTTTATTCACAGTCACTATAAGAATTCTCACAGCTCTGCTGAGAGAATTTACCTCCCTTCAAAGAAGTTTGAAGACCCCTGAGATCTGTCAGAGATGAACCGGATCATACAGGAAATATAAGTAGCTGACTGGAATTTTTTGATGCGTAGCAAAGAGCGCCAAAAACGGCCCCTCCCTCTCCCACACAGCAGTGAAGAGAAACGAAACTGTCACAATTAAAGCAAAAAAACTGCCAAGTGGAAAATAATGCCCAAATATTTATTCACACAGTACCTCAGCAATGTAAACGATTCTACATTCCAGCAAAAACGTTTAACATGAGAATAGTTATTAAAAGGATTAGTGACCTTTAACACAGTAGTTCCGGTGAAATACCATCCCCAGAATACTGAAGTGTATACATACATGTCATTTTAACGGTATGGCAGGCTTTTCTCATCAATTCCATTCAGAAAATAAAAACTGCCACATACCTCAATGCAGATTCATCTGCCCGCTGTCCCCTGATCTGAAGCCTTTACCTCCCTCAGATGGTCGAGAACAGCAATATGATCTTAACGACTCCGGTTAAAATCATAGTAAAAAATCTCTGTCAGATTCTTCCTCAAACTCTGCCAGAGAAGTAATAACACGCTCCGGTGCTATTTTAAAATAACAAACTTTTGATTGAAGTCATAAAAACTAAGTATAATCACCATAGTCCTCTCACACATCCTATCTAGTCGTTGGGTGCAAGAGAATGACTGGGACTGACGTAGAGGGGAGGAGCTATATGCAGCTCTGCTGGGTGAATCCTCTTGCATTTCCTGTTGGGGAGGAGTTATATCCCAGAAGTAATGATGACCCGTGGACTGATCACACATAACAGAAGAAAATTCTACTCCTATCTAACCCCCCCAGTGTCCCGGGTTTGAGTAGTAACTTTCCAGTAGCTGACATTCAAACCTGACTAGTTACTATATGGAACATAATTGCTTGACTGCAATGGAGGCAGTCGATCTTTGGGAGCAGAGGATCCGGGCTGCCCTGGCGCAGCACTTCTGCGATCTGCAACGGAGCCTGATGCAGATGCTGGCACACATGGAGCCTCAACAGGTGGTGGGTTCTGGCCCCCAGAGAACTCCGAGTCCCCGGCCCGCAGCGGGGATCCTGAGCACACTTACCACGGATCTGGGGAACAAGATGTCACTCTCTCCACGTGGAGCTGAGAGCCGGAAATCTACTCCGAACGTAAATTCTACTAAAAAGGTTAGCAGTGTAAAGAGACTCCTTCACTTTAGTTATGTGCCTAAACATCGCCCCAGTGGCGCAACGAAAGCCCGAAATATGCGGCATCTGAGGGAAAGGGGTACAAGAGAGACTAAATTTGCAGATGTGGGGGCCAAGAATGAGAAAATGCAGAGATCGGTGCCGGCAGAGAAGCTAATCACTCACAGGGGGAACTTAAGTGGATTGTCTTTCCAGCGCCATGTTTCCCAGCTAGCCAGATCTGTAGACTTGTTTGGCAGCCCTGAGGGTAGGTGGTCCTCTGTGAGAGAAGGAATAGGGTGAAGAGTGTGGAGGTCGGGACGGACCTCTGGACATGACAGCTGATCCTCTAGCAATCCCTAGTTATGGACATTGAACTGACTAACTTGGTAATCTCCAGCCTATAGCTGCATGAGACTTTATTGTTAAGGACACATCTATGTATTTTTGGCATCAGTATTCGATTGGAGTTGGGTTATTACTAAATAGCCATGTTTATAATTATTTATTTACTTTAGCCATAACCCATTCACTGATAGGTAATACACAGCATGCAAAAAAGGGAAAAATCACAGTCTGTTACTGAGCCTGTACTGGCTTGTAGTCACTGATAGCATAATGTCAATGTAAATATAGTTGCAGCTTATGAATGCGGGGGAATACAGATAGTCTTTAGACCGGTGCTGACTACTTAGCTCATGTAAACGTGAATGCTGTATCTTGATATCCACAATTCTCTGTCTTGTGCACATCATTCAGATTGTTTTTGTATTTATGTTACCTGCATAATTACTGCAAGCATGCTTCATGTTTATTGCCGTTCACAACCCTTATCCCAATGCTGTCTCACTGTGCCAATATTTGCTATGGGAACTACCCTTTAGTTCCTATGCCGATACCATTAGCTCCTGTTCATTTATAATGTGTTGCATCTTTAATATGCTAGTGTTAACATGTTCTATGTTCTGGCTCACCATACTAAGCGCCCCAAAAACAGGTGTTTCAAGCGCATACCAATATAGACTGGGTCACCCCATTTCCCTTGTAGGTGGTTTCCCGGGGTGCATGATATAGTGCCACCTAGTATCATCCCTGATAGTACTATTGTAGGACCTTGATGTTGCTTTATCTTGTAGTTTGCTTTGCCTATGCAGTTTTCCGTTAGCTATTTCCAACATAGGTTGCGGACATCTTATCTGTTTCTCCTACCCGTGGATTAGGGGAGAGCCCCAGGGGAGATATTTTCGTAAAATTTGTGAAATTGATGTCATGGCAGCTAGATTATAATTCTACCAACTGTGGGTCATAAGCACAATACTTTTAATGTTATTGTCATACCATCCTTATGAGTCTGTCTGCCCTGGGGGTGAGAGGGGGCCCTCAGTGGGGACTAGTATATTTCTAGTAGTGTTTTAACCTAAGTATCATTATTACACTTAGTCCAAGGTAACATTTACACGGTATTTGTTTCTCCTTCTGGGCCAGTGGCCAGGGCCCTGAGGGAGTCCTTGTAAAGGAAACATAGCCCACGAACATGCAATCGTTTGGTTAATTATTACGAGATCCCTAAGTTCCACACGGCAGCTGAACATTGTGCTACAAACGCATCCACTCAAGACTGATCTTAGCTTAAACTATATAATCTAGAGATGCTATACAGTTAAGCCCCATAATACGGTAGAAGGGCTCTCAGCCTTGCAGGATGCCCAGGTTTTTGTTATGCGTCTTACTTTTAAAGAAAGCTATGGAAACTATTTTATGCCTAGAGCAAGCAACACCTATCTTTACCCCTTATACTCTGTTCAGCCTAACAACCCTTAGGTTTATAGATATGAGATACCCAGCATTAGCCCACCTCCCCCCCCCCCCCCCCCCAAAGCAGAGCCCACTTTAGGGTTCCAACTAGGCGGACTACTTTCGCCTCAATCCTTATTTTATAAATATGTGTTCTCACCGAATTGAATTTATTGCTTATTCTTTGGGTATGGAACTACGATGTATATAAAGTTATTTTCTTAGGTGTTTAATGTACACTATTCCTCCCTGGATATATGTGTATGAACTTCATATTTACAGATACTTGAGCAGGGGTCCTGCGCGACCCCAATTGTTATCTTTTCCTTTAAATCAAATTAAAAACTAATTAAAAAAAAAAACAACAAAAAAAAAAAAACATAATTTATACTTACCTGATAAATTTATTTCTCTTGTGGTGTATCCAGTCCACAGATCATCCATTACTTGTGGGATATTCTCCTTCCCAACAGGAAGTTGCAAGAGGATCACCCACATCAGAGCTGCTATAGCTCCTCCCCTAACTGCCATATCCAGTCATTCGACCGAAACAAGCCGAGAAAGGAGAAACCATAGAGTGCAGTGGTGACTGTAGTTTAAATTAAAATTTAGACCTGCCTTAAAAGGACAGGGCGGGCCGTGGACTGGATACACCACAAGAGAAATAAATTTATCAGGTAAGCATAAATTATGTTTTCTCTTGTAAGGTGTATCCAGTCCACGGATCATCCATTACTTGTGGGATACCAATACCAAAGCTAAAGTACACGGATGAAGGGAGGGACAAGGCAGGATTAAATGGAAGGAACCACTGCCTGTAGAAACTTTCTCCCAAAAATAGCCTCCGAAGAAGCAAAAGTATCAAATTTGTAAAATTTTGAAAAGGTATGAAGCAAAGACCAAGTCACCGCCTTGCAAATCTGTCCAACAGAAGCCTCATTTTTAAAGGCCCAGGTGGAAGCCACAGCTCTAGTAGAATGAGCTGTAATCCTTTCAGGGGGCTGCTGTCCAGCAGTCTCAAAGGCTAAGCGTATTACGCTCCGAAGCCAAAAAGAAAGAGGTTGCCGAAGCTTTTTGACCTCTCCTCTGTCCAGAGTAAACAACAAACAGTGTAGATGTTTGGCGAAAATCTTTAGTAGCTTGTAAGTAAAACTTTAAAGCACGAACCACGTCCAGATTATGTAAGAGACGTTTAATATCAAAGGAATGAAGGGGTTCAAACGGAACCCCTTGAAGAACTTTAAGTTTAAGCTCCATGGTGGAGCAACAGGTTTAAACACAGGCTTGATTCTAACCAAAGCCTTACAAAAAGCTTGAACGTCTGGAACTTCAGCCAGACGCTTGTGCAAAAGAATAGACATAGCAGAAATCTGTCCCTTTAAAGAACTAGCTGATAATCCTTTTTCCAAACCCTCTTGGAGAAAGGACAATATCCTAGGAATCCTAACCTTACTCCATGAGTAATTCCTGAATTCACACCATATCTTATGGTAGATTTTCCTGGTGACAGGCTTTCGTGCCTGTATTAGGGTATCAATGACTGACTCGGAGAAGCCACGCTTTGATAAAAACACAATTTATGCTTACCTGATAAATGTATTTCTCTTGTGGTGTATCCAGTCCACGGATCATCCATTACTTGTGGGATATTCTCATTCCCAACAGGAAGTTGCAAGAGGACACCTACAGCAGAGCTGTAATATAGCTCCTCCCCTAACTGTCATAGCCAGTCATTCGACCGAAAACAAGCCGAGAAAGGAGGAATAATAGGGTGCAGTGGTTACTGTAGTTTAAATTTAAAAATTACCTGCCTTAAAATGACAGGGCGGGCCGTGGACTGGATACACCACAAGAGAAATACATTTATCAGGTAAGCATAAATTGTGTTTTCTCTTGTAAGGTGTATCCAGTCCACGGATCATCCATTACTTGTGGGATACCAATACCAAAGCTAAAGTACACGGATGAAGGGAGGGACAAGGCAGGAACTTAAATGGAAGGAACCACTGCCCGTAAAACCTGTCTCCCAAATATAGCCTCCGAAGAAGCAAAAGTATCAAATTTGTAAAATTTTGAAAAAAAATGAAGCGAAGACCAAGTCGTCGCCTTGCAAATCTGATCAAAAGAAGCCTCATTTTTAAAGGCCCAAGTGGAAGCCACAGCTCTAGTGAAATGAGCTGTAATCCTTTCAGGAGGCTGCTGTCCAGCAGTCTCATAGGCTAAGCGGATTAAGCTTCTTAGTCAAAAAGAAAAAGAGGTTGCCGAAGCCTTTTGACCTCTCCTCTGTCCAGAGTAGACAACAAACAAAGCAGATGTTTGACGGAAATCTTTAGTAGCTTGTAAGTAAAACTTTAAAGCACGGACCACGTCCAGATTGTGTAACACAAGGATGGAACAACAATCTCTTGATTGATATTCTTGTTAGATACCACCTTAGGTAAGAACCCAGGTTTGGTACGCAGGACTACCTTATCCGTATGAAAAATCAGATAAGGAGAATCACATTGTAAGGCAGATAGCTCAGAGACTCTACGAGCTGAGGAAATAGCTACCAAAAAAAGAACTTTCCAAGATAAAAGTTTGATATCTATGGAATGAAGAGGTTCAAACGGAACTCCTTGAAGAACCTTAAGAACCAAGTTTAAGCTCCATGGTGGAGCAACAGGTTTAAACACAGGCTTGATTCTAACTAAAGCCTGACAAAATGCCTGAACGTCTGGAACATCTGCCAGACGCTTAACTAGCTGACAATCCTTTTTCCAAACCTTCTTGGAGAAAAGATGTAACCCTTGGATTCACACCAATAAAGATATCTACGCCATACCTTATGGTAAATTTTCCTGGTGACAGGCTTTCGTGCCTGTCTTAAGGTATCAATAACTGACTCGGAGACGCCACGCTTTGATAAAATCAAGCGTCCAATCTCCAGGCAGTCAGCCTCAGAGAAATTAGATTTGGATGGTTGAAAAGACCCTGAAGTAGAAGGTCCCGTTTCAGAGGCAGAGACCATGGTGGAAAGGATGACATGTCCACTAGATCTGCATACCAGGTCCTGCGTGGCCACGCAGGTGCTATCAGAATCACCAATGCTCTCTCCTGCTTGAGCTTGGCAATCAGTCGAGGGAGCAGAGGAAACGGTGGAAACACATAAGCCAGGTTGAAAGACCAGGGCGCTGCTAGAGCATCTATCAGTGTCGCCTTGGGATCCCTGGACCTGGATCCGTAACACGGAAGCTTGCCGTTCTGGCGAGACGCCATGAGATCCAGTTCTGGTTTGCCCCAACGATGAATCAGTTGTGCAAATACCTCCGGATGGAGTTCCCACTCTCCTGGATGAAAAGTCTGACGACTTAGAAAATCCGCCTCCCAGTGCTCTACACCTGGGATATGGATAGCTGATAGGTGGCAAGAGTGAATCTCTGCCCAGCAAATTATTTTTTAAACTTCTAACATCTCTAGGGAACTTCTCGTTCGCCCTTGATGGTTGATGTAAGCTACAGTCGTGATGTTGTCCGACTGAAATCTGATGTACCTCAGAGTTGCTAACTGAGGCCAAGCCTGAAGAGCCTTGAATATCGCTCTTAGTTCCAGAATATTTAATGGAAGGAGAGACTCCTCCTGAGTCCACGATCCCTGAGCCTTCAGGGAGTTCCAGACTGCACCCCAACCTAGAAGGCTGGCATCTGTTGTAACAATTGTCCAATCTGGCCTGCGAAAGGTCATACCTTTGGACAGATGGACCCGAGATAGCCACCAGAGAAGAGAATCCCTGGTCTCAGATTCAGTTGAGGGGACAAATCTGTGTATCCCCGTTCCACTGACTGAGCATTCATAGTTGCAGCAGTCTGAGATGTAAGCGTGCAAACGGCACTATGTCCATTGCCGCTACCATTAAGCCGATTACTTCCATACACTGAACCACCGAAGGGCGCGGAATGGAATGAAGAACCCGGCAGGAATTTAGAAGCTTTGATAACCTGGACTCAGTCAGGTGAATTTTCATTTCTACAGAATCTATCAGAGTCCCTAGAAAGGAAAATCTTGTGAGTGGGGATAGAGAACTCTTTTCCTCGTTCACTTTCCACCCATGCGACCACAGAAATGCCAGTAATACGTCCGAATGAGACTTGGCAATTTGGAAGTTTGACGCCTGTATCAGGATGTCGTCTAAATAAGGGGCTACTACTATGCCCCGCGGCCTTAGGACCGCCATAAGCGACCCTAGAACCTTTGTAAAGATTCTTGGGGCTGTAGCTAATCCCAAGGGAAGAGCTACAACTGGTAATGCCTGTCTTGAAAGGCAAACCTGAGAAACCGATGATGATCTTTGTGTATCGGAATGTGAAGATAAGCATCCTTTAGATCCACTGTAGTCATATATTGACCCTCCTGGATCAGTGGTAGGATGGTACGAATAGTTTCCATCTTGAACGACGGAACTTTGAGGAATTTGTTTAAGATCTTTAGATCCAAAATTGGTCTAAAGGTTCCCTATTTTTTGGGAACCATAAACAGATTTGAGTAAAAACCCTGTCCCTGTTCCACCTTTGGAACTGGATGGATCACTCCCATAACTAGGAGGTCTCGTACACAGTGTAAGAATGCCTCTCTCTTTATCTGGTGTGCAGATAATTGTGAAAGGTGAAATCTCCCTTTTGGGGGGGAAGCTTTGAAGTCCAGAAGATATCCCTGGGATATAATTTCCAACGGCCAGGGATCCTGAACATCTCTTGCCCACGCCTGGGCAAAGAGTGAAAGTCTGCCCCCTACTAGATCCGTTCCCGGATAGGGGGCCGTTCCTTCATGCTGTCTTAGAGGCAGCAGCAGGCTTTTTTACCTGCTTACCTTTATTCCAGGTCAGGTTTGTTCTCCAGACCGTCTTGGATTGAGCAAAAGTTCCCTCTTGTTTATTATTGGAGGAAGTTGATGCCGCACCTGCCTTGAAGTTTTGAAAGGCAAGAAAATTAGACTGTTTGGCCCTAGATTTGGACCTGTCTTGAGAAAGGGCATGACCTTTTCCTCCAGTGATATCAGCAATAATCTCCTTCAACCAGGCCCGAATAGGGTCTGCCCCTTGAAGGGAATGTTAAGTAGCTTAGATTTTGAAGTCACGTCAGCTGACCATGATCTAAGCCATAGCGCTCTGCGCGCCTGTATAGCAAAACCAGAATTCTTAGCCTTTAGTTTAGTCAAATTAACAATGGCATCAGAATAAAAGAATTGGCTAGCTTAAGTGCTCTAAGTTTGCCAAGTATGTCATCCAATGGAGTCGCTACCTGTAAAGCCTATTCCAGAGACTCAAACCAGTACGCCGCAGCAGCAGTGACAGGGGCAATGCATGCAAGGGGCTGTAGGATAAAACCTTGTTGAATAAATATTTTCTTAAGGTAACCTCTAATTTTTTATCCATTGGATCTAAAAAAAGCACAACTGTCCTCGACAGGGATAGTAGTACGCTTTACTAGAGTAGAAACTGCTCCCTCCACCTTAGGGACTGTCTGCCATAAGTCCCGTGTGGTGGCGTCTATTGGAAACATTTTTCTAAAAATAGGAGAGGAAGAGAACGGCACACCTGGTCTTTCCCATTCCTTATTAATAATTTCTGTAAACCTTTTAGGTATTTGGAAAAACAGCAGTACACACCGGCACTGCAAAGTATTTCTCTGGCACTGCAATGGTATCACAGTCATTCAGAGCAGCTAAAACCTCCCTAAGCAACACGCGGAGGTGTTCAAGCTTAAATTTAAATGTAGAAATATTAGAATCAGGTATCTTTCCTGAGTCATTAACATCACCCACTGACTGAAGCTCTCTTTCCTCAGCTTCTGCATATTGTGAGGCAGTATCAGACATGGTTCTTAAAGCGTCAGTATGCTCTGCATTTTGTCTCACCCCAGAGCTATCTCGCTTACCTCTAAGTTCAGGTAGTCTGGTTAATACCGCTGACAGTGTATTATCCATGACTGCCGCCATGTCTTGTAAAGTAAACGCTATGGGCGCCCTAGATGTACTTGGCGTCATTTGAGCGCGAGTCCCTTAAGCGGGAGTCAAAGGGTCTGACACGTGGGGAAAGTTAGTCGGCATAACTTCCCCCTCGTCAGATTCCTCTGGTGATAAATTTTTTAAAGACAGAAAATGATCTTTATTGCATAAAATGAAATCAGTACATTTGGTACACATTCTAAGGGGGGTTCCACCATGGCTTTTAAACATAACAAGGAGTTTCTTCTATGTCAGACATGTTTATACAGAATAGCAATGAGACTAGCAAGCTTGGAAAACACTTTAAATCAAGTTAACAAGCAAATATAAAAAAACAGTACTGTGCCTTTAAGAGAAACAAATTTTGTCAGAATTTGAAAAACAGTGAAAAAATGCAGTAAATCAAACGAAATTTTTACAGTGTGTATAATAGGCTAACAGAGCATTGCACCCACTTGCAAATGGATGATTAACCCCTTAGTTCAAAAAACGGATCAAAAAAACGAAATAGACGTTTTTTAACAGTCACAACCAACTGCCACAGCAAGCTGTGGCCCTACCTTCCCCAATAAACGACTTTGGAAAGCCTTTGGGCCCTTTAGAGATGTCCTATAGCATTCAGAGGGCCTTTGAGGGAAGCTGGATGTCACAGTTTGTAATTTTAACTGCACCAACTGTAACTTTTATACTACAACAGTGGAAATTGTTTCTAATCAAAATTTAAGCTAGCCATGTGGAAAAAATTAGGCCCCAATAAAGTTTTATCACCAAAGCATATATAAAAACGATTAAACATGCCAGCAAATGTTTTATATTGCAGTATCATAAGGGTATTATCCCTGGGAGTAAGCATGATAGCAGTCGTTATTAAATCACTGTATTCAGGCTTAACTTACATTAATCCGGTATCAGCAGCATTTTCTAGTGTTTTCCATCTCTAGAAAAAATTATAACTGCACATACCTGATAGCAGAATAAACTGCACGCCATTCTCTCGCTGAAGTTACCTCATCTGTGTAATCCCCTCAGACATATGTGAAAAAAGCAATGGATCTTAGTTACAACCTGCTAAGATCATAGAAACCTCAGGCAGATTCTTCTTCTATTTACTGCCTGAGATAAAATAGCACAAATCCGGTACTATTTAAAAATAAACTTTTGATTGAAGAAAATAAACTAGCTATATTTAACCACTCTCTCCTACAACGTCCTTGCTTGTTGAGAGTTGCAAGAGAATGACTGGGTATGACAGTTAGGGGAGGAGCTATATTACAGCTCTGCTGTGGGTGTCCTCTTGCAACTTCCTGTTGGGAATGAGAATATCCCACAAGTAATGGATGATCTGTGGACTGGATACACCTTACAAGAGAAATCAAGCTTTCAATATCCATGCAGTCAGTCTCAGAGAAATTAGATTTGGATGATTGAAAGGACCTTGTAGTAGAAGGTCTTATCTCAGAGGCAGGGTCCATGGTGGAAAGGATGACATGTCCACTAGGTCTGCATACCAGGTCCTGCGTGGCCACGCAGGCGCTATCAAGATCACCGATGCTCTCCTGTTTGATTTTGGCAATCAGTCGAGGGAGCAGAGGAAACTGTGGAAACACATAAGCCAGGTTGAAGAAACAAGGCGCTGCTAGAGCATCTATCAGTGCCGTTTCTGGGTCCCTGTACCTGGATCCATAACAAGGAAGTTTGGCGTTCTGGCGAGACGCCATGAGATCCAGTTCTGGTTTGCCCCAACGATGAACCAATTGAGCAAACACCTCCGGATGGAGTTCCCACTCCCCCGGATGAAAAGTCTGACGACTTAGAAAATCCGCCTCCCAGTTCTCTACACCTGGAATATGGATAGCTGATAGGTGGCAAGAGTGAGTCTCTGCCCAGCGAATTATCTTGGAGACTTCCAGCATCGCTAGGGAACTCCTGGTTCCCCCTTGATAGTTGATGTAAGCCACAGTCGTGATGTTGTCCGACTGAAATCTGATGAACCTCAGGGTTGCTAACTGAGGCCAAGCTAGAAGAGCATTGAATATTGCTCTTAACTCCAGAATATTTATTGGGAGGAGTTTTTCCTCCTGAGTCCACGATCCCTGAGCCTTCAGGGAATTCCAGACTGCACCCCAACCTAGAAGGCTGGCATCTGTCGTTACAATTGTCCAATCTGGCCTGCGAAAGGTCATACCTTTGGACAGATGGACCCGAGATAGCCACCAGAAAAGAGAATCTCTGGTCTCTTGATCCAGATTTAGCAGAGGGGACAAATCTGTGTAATCCCCATTCCACTGACTGAGCATGCATAGTTGCCGATTACTTCCATACACTGAGCCACCGAAGGGCGCGAAATAGAATGAAGAACACGGCAAGATTTTAGAAGCTTTGATAACCTGGACTCCGTCAGGTAAATCTTCATTTCTACAGAATCTATCAGAGTCCCTAGGAAGGAGACTCTTGTGAGTGGGGATAGAGAAAACTTTTCCTCGTTCACCTTCCACCCATGTGACCTGAGAAATGCCAGAACTATGTCCGTATGTGACTTGGCAATCTGAAAGCTTGACGCCTGTATCAGGATGTCGTCCAGATAAGGGGCCACTGAAATACCTTGCGGTCTTAGAACCGCCAGAAGCGATCCCAGAACTTTTGTAAAGATTGTTGGAGCTGTAGCTAACCCGAAGGGAAGAGCCACAAATTGGTAATGCCTGTCCAGAAAGGCAAACCTTAGGAACCGATGATGATCTTTGTGAATCGGTATGTGAAGGTAAGCATCCTTCAAATCCACTGTGGTCATGTATTGACCCTCCTGGATCATAGGTAGGATAGTCCGAATAGTTTCCATTTTGAACGATGGAACCCTGAGGAATTTGTTTAAGATCTTTAGATCCAAAATGGGTCTGAAGGTTCCCTCTTTTTTGGGAACCACAAACAGATTTGAATAAAAACCCTGTCCCTGTTCCGTCTGTGGAACTGGACAAATCACTCCCATAATTAGGAGGTCTTGCACACAGCGTAAGAATGCCTCTTTCTTTATCTGGTTTACAGATAATCTCGAAAGGTGAAATCTACCTTGAGGGGGGGAAGCTTTGAAGTCCAGAAGATATCCCTGAGATATGATCTCCAACGCCCAGGGATCTTTAACATCTCTTGCCCACACCTGGGCGAAGAGAGAAAGTCTGCCCCCTACTAGATCCGTTACCGGATAGGGGGCCGTTCCTTCATGCTGTCTTAGAGGCAGCAGCAGGCTTTCTGGCCTGCTTGCCCTTGTTCCAGGACTGGTTAGGTTTCCAGCCCGGCTTGGATTGAGCAAAAGTTCCCTCTTGTCTTATAGCAGAGGAAGTTGATGCTGCACCTGCCTTGAAGTTTCGAAAGGCACGAAAATTAGACTGTTTGGCCTTTGATTTGGCCCTGTCCTGAGGAAAGGCATGACCCTTACCTCCAGTAATGTCAGCAATAATTTCCTTCAAACCAGGCCCGAATAGGGTCTGCCCCTTGGCGAATCCAGAATTCTTAGCCGTTAGTTTAGTCAAATGAACAATGGCGTCAGAAACAAAAGAATTAGCTAGCTTAAGTGTTCTAAGCTTGTCAAGTATTTCAGTCAATGGAGTAGCTGTCTGAAAGGCCTCTTCCAGAGACTCAAACCAGAACGCCGCAGCAGCAGTGACAGGCACAATGCATGCAAGGGGCTGCAGGATAAAACCATGTTGAATAAACATTTTCTGAAGGTAACCTTCTAATTTTTTATCCATCGGATCTGAAAAAGCACAATTGTCCTCGACAGGGATAGTGGTACGCGTTGCTAAAGTAGAAACTGCTCCCTCCACCTTAGGGACCATCTGCCATAAGTCCCGTGTGGTGGCGTCTATTGGAAACATTTTTCTAAAAATAGGAGGGGGGGAAAACGGCACACCGGGTCTATCCCACTCTTTAGTAATAATTTCTGTAAACCTTTTAGGTATTGGAAATACATCAGTACACACCGGCACTGCATAGTATTTATCCAGTCTACACAATTTCTCTGGCACTGCAATTGTGTCACAGTCATTCAGAGAAGCTAACATCTCCTCAAGCAATACACTGAGGTTCTCAAGCTTAAATTTAAAAGTAGAAATATCTGAATCAGGTTTCCCCGAATCAGAAATGTCACCCACAGACTGAAGCTCTCCTTCCGCATATTGTGACGCAGTATCAGACATGGGCCTTAAAGCATCTGCGCGCTCTGTACTACGTCTAACCCCAGAGCTATCGCGCTTTCCTCTAAATTCAAGCAGTCTGGCTAATACCGCTGACAGGGTATTATCCATGATTGCCGCCATGTCCTGCAAAGTAATCGCTATGGGCGTCTTTGATGTACTTGGCGCCATTTGAGCGCGAGTCCCTTGAGCGGGAGTCAAAGGGTCCGACATGTGGGGAGAGTTAGTCGGCATAACTTCCCCCTCGTCAGAATCCTCTGGTGATAAATTTTTTAAAGATAAAAGCTGATCTTTATTGTTTAAAGTGAAATCAATACATTTAGTACACATTCTCATATGGGGTTCCACCATGGCTTTTAAACATAATGAACAAGGAGTTTCCTCTATGTCAGACATGTTTATACAGACTAGCAATGAGACTAGCAAGCTTGGAAAACACTTTAAATCAAGTTAAACAAGCAATATAAAAAACGTTACTGTGCCTTTAAGAGAAACAAATTTTGCTAAAATTTGAAATAACAGTGAAAAAAGGCAGTTACACTAACTAAATTTTTACAGTGTATGTAACAAGTTAGCAGAGCATTGCACCCACTTGCAAATGGATGATTAACCCCTTAATACAAAAAACGGATTTACAAAATGAAAAAAACGTTTTTAAACAGTCACAACAACTGCCACAGCTCCACTGTGGCTTTACCTTCCTCAATACACGACTTTTGAAGCCTTTTGAGCCCTTCAGAGATGTCCTATAGCATGCAGGGGACTGCTGAGGGAAGCTGAATGTCTCTGTCTGTAATTTTAACTACGCAAAAAAGCACTAAAATAGGCCCCTCCCACTCATACTACAACAGTGGAAAGCCTCAGGAAACTGTTTCTAGGCAAAAATCAAGCCAGCCATGTGGAAAAAACTAGGCCCCAATAAGTTTTATCACCAAAGCATATATAAAAACGATTAAACATGCCAGCAAACGTTTTATATTGCACATTAATCAGAGTATATACCTCTGATAGCAAGCCTGATACTAGTTGCTATTAAATCACTGTATTTAGGCTTAATTTACATTAATCCGGTATCAGCAGCATTTTCTAGCAATTCCATCCCTAGAAAAACATAACTGCACATACCTTATTGCAGGATACCCTGCACGCCATTCTCCCTCTGAAGTTACCTCACTCCTCAGACATATGTGAGAACAGCAGTTGATCTTAGTTACTTCTGCTAAGATCATAGAAAAACGCAGGCAGATTCTTCTTCTAAATGCTGCCTGAGATAAAATAGTACAACTCCGGTACCATTTAAAAACAAACTTTTGATTGAAGAAAAAACTAACTATATTACACCACTTTCCTCTTACTGCCTCCAGCTATGTTGAGAGTTGCAAGAGAATGACTGGATATGGCAGTTAGGGGAGGAGCTATATAGCAGCTCTGCTGTGGGTTATCCTCTTGCAACTTCCTGTTGGGAAGGAGAATATCCCACAAGTAATGGATGATCAGCCCAGATTGTGATGTCATCAGTGGGTGGAGCTTGGCAGCCATTTCAAAGTGGCCAGAAACAATATTCATTTTAAAATAACTTTACTGTTCCTGCTGCATAATATATAAAGGGGTCAAGGAGGATATTTACCGCTTAATCGAAGGTAAGACTTTATGACCAAGGTGTAGACTGTCCCTTCAATTTGTGTGCTTATGTCACGGTGTACATTTTTGTCTTTGAAATTTTATAGTGTAATCCCCAAAAATTATTTCTCTTAATTTTTATTTTTTCTCACTTAACAGAACTTAAAAGGGACAGTATACACCAAATTTAATATAACTGCATGTAATAGACACTACAATAAAGAATATGCACACAGATACGGATCTAAAAATAGAGTATAAAACGTTTTAAAAACTTACTTAGAAGCTCCAAGTTTAGCAATGTTGATTAGGTTAGCTGGAACACACAGTGAAAGGGGCAGAGAGCACACACACTTTTTGTAAAATACATGTATTGACAAAAATGCTTTTAGTAAAAGCTATAGTTTCAAAAGTACACCTAAATATGCTCCATGCACACGCATTTTAAACACAGTACTTACTCCAACAGCCTACGGTGCTTGTATCTGGGATACAAAATGTTGGAGACAGAAGAGAAAGTAATTGGAAATCCCTCGGCCTGATATAAAAGCTCTGTTTGCATCAATTACACAAACTGATTTTTTTTCACCATAATTTAACTTGCTTTTGGCAATAATTTTGTATATATTACTTTTCTGTTTGTTTAAAATTCACAATATACTTAATTTAACTTACAGCTGGAGACACAAATCAAAGAGACCAGCTTTTTTTAAATACTTACAAAATTTCACAAGACTGGTGAGAGAGCTTCAGACAAACCTGGGAACTCCCCTGTTCAGCCCTTGGAACTGCACTGTCCCTCCCAAGCTGTCAGTTTTAGCTTGCAATGCAGCAAATGCAATGTAGTTGGTATAAATAAAATCGAAATATACAAAGTATGATCCTAATTTGTTAAAGTTACGCAGAAACTTTAAAAAAACTTAATCAGAATTTGTAAAATCACTGCTAAATGTATTAAAATATAAATGAGGGCAAAGCTTAAAAACATAATTTATGCTTACCTGATAAATTTATTTCTCTTGTGGTGTATCCAGTCCACGGATCATCCATTACTTGTGGGATATTCTCCTTCCCAACAGGAAGTTGCAAGAGGAAACCCACAGCAGAGCTGTTACATAGCTCCTCCCCTAACTGCCATATCCAGTCATTCGACCGAAACAAGCCGAGAAAGGAGAAACCATAGGGTGCAGTGGTGACTCTAGTGTAATCTAAAATTTTGACCTGCCTTAAAATGACAGGGCGGGCCGTGGACTGGATACACCACAAGAGAAATAAATTTATCAGGTAAGCATAAATTGTGTTCTCTTGTAAGGTGTATCCAGTCCACGGATCATCCATTACTTGTGGGATACCAATACCAAAGCTAAAGTACACGGATGAAGGGAGGGACAAGGCAGGTACTTAAACGGAAGGTACAACTGCCTGTAAAACCTCTCTCCCAAAAATAGCCTCCGAAGAAGCAAAAGTATCAAATTTGTAGAATTTTGAAAAAGTATGAAGCGAAGACCAAGTCGCCGCCTTGCAAATCTGTTCAACAGAAGCCTCATTTTTAAAAGGCCCAAGTGGAAGCCACAGCTCTAGTAGAATGAGCTGTAATCCTTTCAGGAGGCTGCTGTCCAGCAGTCTCATAGGCTAAGCGGATTATGCTTCTTAGCCAAAAAGAATGAGGTTGCCGAAGCCTTTTGACCTCTCCTCTGTCCAGAGTAAACAACAAACAAAGCAGATGTTTGACGAAAATCTTTAGTAGCTTGTAAGTAAAACTTTAAAGCACGAACCACGTCCAGATTATGTAAAAGATGTTCCTTCTTTGAAGAAGGATTAGGACACAATGATGGAACAACAATCTCTTGATTGATATTCTTAGTGGATACCACCTTAGCCAAAAACCCAGGTTTTGTACGCAGAACTACCTTATCTGCATGGAAGATCAGATAAGGAGAATCACATTGTAAAGCAGATAACTCAGACTCTACGAGCCGAGGAAATAGCCATCAAAAAAAGAACTTTCCAAGATAAAAGCTTGATATCTATGGAATGAAGAGGTTCAAACGGAACCCCTTGAAGAACTAAATTTAAACTCCATGGGGGAGCAACAGGTTTAAACACAGGCTTGATTCTAACCAACGCCTGACAAAACGCCTGAACATCTGGAACATCCGCCAGACGCTTGTGCAAAAGGACAGTGCAGAGATCTGTCCCTTCAAAGAACTAGCTGATAATCCTTTCTCCAAACCCTCTTGGAGAAAAGATAATATCCTGGGAATCCTAACCTTACTCCATGAGTAACTCTTGGATTCACACCAATAAAGATATTTACGCCATATCTTATGGTAGATTTTCCTGGTAACAGGCTTTCGTGCCTGTATTAAAGGTATCAATGACAGACTCGGAGAAGCCACGCTTTGATAAAATCAAGCGTTCAATCTCCATGCTGTCAGTCTCAGAGAAATTAGATTTGGATGATGGAAAGGACCTTGAAGTAGAAGGTCTCGTCTCAAAGGCAGAGTCCAAGGTGGAAAAGATGACATGTCCACTAGGTCTGCATACCAGGTCCTGCGTGGCCACGCAGGCGCTATCAAAATCACTGATGCTTTCTCCTGCTTGATTCTGGCAATCAGTCGAGGGAGCAGAGGAAACGGTGGAAACACATAAGCCAGGTTGAAAAAACCAAGGCGCTGATAGAGCATCTATCAGCGTCGCTTCCGGGTCCCTGGACCTGGATCCGTAATAAGGAAGCTTGGCGTTCTGGCGAGACGCCATGAGATCCAGTTCTGGTTTGCCCCAACGATGAATCAATTGAGCAAACACCTCCGGATGGAGTACCCACTCCCCCGGATGAAAAGTCTGACGACTTAGAAAATCCGCCTCCCAGTTCTCTACACCTGGGATATGGATCGCCGATAGGTGACAAGAGTTTCTCTGCCCAGCAAATTATTTTTGAGACTTCTAACATCGCTAAGGAACTCCTTGTTCCCCCTTGATGGTTGATGTAAGCCAAGGTCGTGATGTTGTCCGACTGAAATCTGATGAACCTCAGGGTTGTTAACTGAGGCCAAGCCTGAAGAGCATTGAATATTGCCCTCTATTCCAGAATATTTATTGGGAGGAGTTTCTCCTCCTGAGTCCACAACCCCTGAGCCTTCAGGGAGTTCCAGACTGTACCCCAACCTAGAAGGCTGGCATCTGTCGTTACAATTGTCCAATCTGGCCTGCGAAAGGTCATACCTTTGGACAGATGGACCCGAGATAGCCACCAGAGAAGAGAATCTCTGGTCTCTTGATCCAGATTTAGTAAAGGGGACTAATCTGTGTAATCCCCATTCCACTGAGCATGCATAATTGCAGCGGTCTGAGATGAAGGCGCGCAAACGGAACTATGTCCATTGCGGCTACCATTAAGCCGATTACCTCCATGTACTGAGCTACCGAAGGGCGCGGAATAGAATGGAGAACACGGCAAGAATTTAGAAGTTTTGATAACCTGGACTCCGTCAGGTAAATTTTCATCTTTACAGAATCTATCAGAGTCCCTAGGAAGGAGACTCTTGTGAGTGGGGACAGAGAACTCTTCTCCTCGTTAACTTTTCACCCGTACGACCTCAGAAATGCCAGAACTATGTCCGTATGGGACTTGGCAATTTTGAAATTTGACGCCTGTATCAGGATGTCTAGATAAGGGGCCACTGCTATGCCCCGCGGCCTTAGAACCGCCAGAAGCGACCCCAGAACCTTTGTAAAAATTCTTGGGGCTGTAGCTAACCCAAAGGGAAGAGCCACAAACTGGTAATGCCTGTCCAGAAAGGCAAACCTTAAGAACCGATGATGATCTTTGTGTATCGGAATATGAAGGTAAGCATCCTTTAGATCCACCGTAGTCATATATTGACCCTCCTGGATCATAGGTAGGATGGTCCGAATAGTTTCCATTTTGAATGATGGAACTCATTTGTTTAAGATCTTTAGATCCAAGATTGGTCTGAAGGTTCCCTCTTTTTTGGGAACCACAAACAGATTTGAGTAAAATCCCTGTCCCTGTTCCTCCTTTGGAACTGGATGGATCACTCCCATAACAAGGAGGTCTTGCACACAGTGTAAGAAAGCCTCTCTTTCTTTATCTGGTTGACAGATAATCGTGAAAGGTCAAATCTCCCTTGTGGAGAAGCCTTGAAGTCCAGAAGATACCCCCGAGATATAATCTCCAACGCCCAGGGATCATGAACATCTCTTGCCCACGCCTGGGCGAAGAGAGAAAGTCTGCCCCCTACTAGATCCGTTACCGGATAGGGGGCCATTCCTTCATGCTGTCTTAAGAGGCAGCAGCAGGCTTTTTGGCCTGCTTGCCTTTGTTCCAGGACTGGTAAGGTTTCCAGGCCGTCTTGGACTGAGCAAAAGTTCCCTCTTGTTTTGTAGCAGAGGAAGTTGATGCTGCATTTGCCTTGAAGTTTCGAAAGGCAAGAAAATTAGACTGTTTGGTCCTTGATTTGGACCTGTCCTGAGGAAGGGCATGACCCTTACCTCCAGTAAAGTCAGCAATAATTTCCTTCAACCCAGGCCCGAATAGGGTCTGCCCCTTGAAGGGAATGTTAAGTAGTTTAGACTTTGAGGTCACGTCAGCTGACCAAGATTTAAGCCATAGCGCCCTAGGCGCCTGGATGGCAAATCCAGAATTCTTAGCCGTTAGTTTAGTCAAATGAACAATGGCATCAGAAACAAAAGAATTAGCTAGCTTAAGTGTTCTAAGCTTGTTAAGTATGTCCTCCAATGGAGTCGTCTGTAAAGCCTCTTCCAGAGACTCAAAGCAGAAAGCCGCAGCAGCAGTGACAGGAGCAATGCATGCAAGGGGCTGCAGGATAAAACCTTGTTGAATAAACATTCTCTTAAGGTAACCCTCTAATTTTTTATCCATCGGATCTGAAAAAGCACAACTGTCCTCGACAGGGATAGTAGTACGCTTTGCTAAAGTAGAAACTGCTCCCTCCACCTTAGGGACCATCTGCCATAAGTCCCGTGTGGTGGCGTCTATGGGAAACATTTTTCTAAAAATAGGAGGGGGGGAAAACGGCACACCGGGTCTATCCCACTCTTTATTAATAATTTCTGTAAACCTTTTAGGTATTGAAAAAACCTCAGTACACACCGGCACTGCAAAGTATTTATCCAGTCTACACAATTTCTCTGGCACTGCAATTGTGTCACAGTCATTCAGAGCAGCTAAAACCTCCCTAAGCAAAACACAGGTTCTCAAGCTTAAATTTAAAAGTAGAAATATCAGAATCAGGTTTCCCTGAGTCAGAGATATCCCCCACAGACTGAAGCTCTCCTTCAGCATATTGTGAGGCAGTATCAGACATGGCTCTTAAAGCGTCTGTATGCTCTGTATTACACCTAACACAAGAGCTATCACGCTTTCCTCTAAATTCAGGTAGTCTAGCTAATACCGCTGACAGTGTATTATCCATGACTGCCGCCATGTCTTGTAAAGTAAACGCTATGGGCGCCCTAGATGTACTTGGCGCCATTTGAGCGTGAGTCCCTTGAGCGGGAGTCAAAGGGTCTGACACGTGGGGAGAGTTAGTCAGCATAACTTCCCCCTCGCCAGAATCCTCTGGTGATAAATTTTTTAAAGACAAAAGCTGATCTTTATTGTTTAAAGTGAAATCAATACATTTAGTACACATTCTCATATGGGGTTCCACCATGGCTTTTAAACATAATGAACAAGGAGTTTCCTCTTTGTCAGACATGTTTGTACAGACTAGCAATGAGACTAGCAAGCTTGGAAAACACTTTAAATCAAGTTAACAAGCAAATATAAAAAACGGTACTGTCCCTTTAAGAGAAACAAATTGTCAAAATTTGAAAAACAGTGAAAAAAGGCAGTAAAATCAAACAATATTTACAGTGTATGTAATAGGTTAGCAGAGCATTGCACCCACTTGCCAATGGATGATTAACCCCTTAATGAAAAAAACGGATCAAAAAAACGAAATAAACGTTTTTTTAAACAGTCACAACAACTGCCACAGCTCAACTGTGGCCCTACCTTCCTCAATACACGACTTTTGAATCCTTTAGAGCCCTTCAGAGATGTCCTATAGCATGCAGGGGACTGCTGAGGGAAGCTGAATGTCTCTGTCTGTAATTTTAACTGCGCAAAAAAGCGCTAAAATAGGCCCCTCCCACTCATACTACAACAGTGGAAAGCCTCAGGAAACTGTTTCTAGGCAAAAATCAAGCCAGCCATGTGGAAAAAACTAGTCCCCAATAAGTTTTATCACCAAAGCATATATAAAAACGATTAAACATGCCAGCAAACGTTTTATATTGCCATATTAACAGAATATATATCTCTGGTAGTAAGCCTGATACAAGTCGATAGATATATATATATATATATATATATATATATATATATATATATATATATATATATATATATATATATATATATATATGTGTGTGTGTACATACATATACACATTTCATGGTTTCTTTAGATTACAGAATAATTCACAGGAAAAAAAAAGTTCTTTTGAAGTGATCAAATTATGTTAAGTCACATTTTGAATTCTACACAGAAAAATACCACCCACTCTTAACCACTAAAACATAACTCTATGCTAAGCAAGGTTCTGTGAAAGGAGGTCTGTTCAGTCACATACAACATTCTCCCCATCAGCAGACACAGGCAATGCCAGTAAGAAATAATCTTGCCACCTGTCTATTAACTTATAAAGACACTGGTTGATTCTAAAAGCAAAATGGGGAGAGTCATTGGTACTATCAAGGCCGGTTCAGTCAGTGCCTGAAATAAAAAGACCCAATGATTATTTTTTTTAGTGATTTTTTTTTTTTTTTTTTTTTTTTTTATTGCATTTAACCATTTTGCTTCCATAGGAGACTGCATTATGTTATACAGCTTTGTTTGCCAGAACCTTTTTAATACAATTTAGAAATACTGAACCTGATAATCTGCATGCCTGGAATAGTGTCATTACCAAATGGGTTGAAGACAGTTGAAATGCTAAAAATACGTGTGTTTTTTATATCAATTGTATAAATTCTGTCATGCTGACAGCATAATTTCTTATCTCTAGGACTGGCCAGGTTAAACAAGCTACCTGTTTTATGAATGTTAACAAAATGAATAATGAAATCATAATGCAGGGGGGGGGGGGTTTACCATAAAAAAAAATAAACCACACAATATGAACTCAGTGACTACTAAACAAGCTGAGAAAATGCAGAAAAATTTTGTACATTAAAGGGACACTGAACCCAAATTTTTTTCTATCGCGATTCAGATAGAGCATGCAATTTTAAGCAACTTTCTAATTTACTCCTAATATCAAATTCTTTTCATTCTCTTGGTATTTTTATTTGAAATGCAAGAATGTAAGTTTAGATGCCGGCCCATTTTTGGTGAACACACTGTTGTTCTTGCTGATTGGTCGGTAAATTCACCTACCAATAAACAAGTGCTTTCCATGGTCCTGAACCAAAAAATTAGCTTAGATGCCTTCTTTTTCAAATAAATAAAGCATGAGAACGAAGAAAAATTGATAATAGGAGTAAATTAGAAAGTTGTTTAAAATTGCATGCTCTATCTGAATCACGAAAGAAAAAATTTGGGTTCAGTGTCCCTTTAAGAATACACGCTGTGTAAAATGTTTGGTTCTTGGTTGATGTCGAGATCAAAAAAGAAAGGAAAGTAATTTATAGGAGTGAGCTCTTATTTCTCTTTTTAAATTATTAAATCCTTTTATTAGAACATTGTGATCTTTTTAAATTTAAGGGTCTACTCCCATTTTTTTTTTTTTATTGATAATCTGTTTATTACCCATTCCCCAGTTTTGCACAACCAATATGGTTATATTAACATACTTTTTACCTCTGATTACCTTGCATCACAACCTCTGTAGACTGCCCCCTATCTCAGTTCTTTTGACAGACTTGCATTTCAGCCAATCAGTGCCCTTTCATAAGTAACTCCACAGGCATGAGCAATGTTATCTTAACGGCACACATGAACTAACGCCCTCTAGCTGTGAAAATGTCAAATGCATTCAGATAAGAGGCGATCTTCAAGGGCTTTCAAATTGTCATGAGTTTACCCAGGTTTAGTTTCAACTAAGAATACCAAGAGAACAAAGCAAAATTGTTGTTAAGTAAATTGGAAAGTTGTTCAACCACTTCACCCAATAAGACGTATATATACAGACATCTTGTGGTACTTTGCCTATCGTACAGCAAGACGGAAATATACGTCTGAGCTTCAGGAAGCCCCAGCAGTCTAGGTTGTTAAAGGAACAGTCTACTCCAGAATTGTTATTTTTTAAAAAGAAAGATAATCCTTTTTTTTTTTTTTTTTTTTTTAACCCATTTCCCTGTTTTGCATAACGAACACTGTTATATTATACTTTTTACCTCTGAGCCAAGGAGGCAGAACTTTTCTTCACTTTCTGCGATGAGATCTTTTTGGTGAAAAATTTTCTGCAGGTTATTTTGAAACAGTTAAATTTTAAAATAGTTACACTAAAGCATCAGCTCAATGAGTAAAGCAGTTTTTAAAGTTTTAATAGCGCAGCATTTGAATTTACTCCTATTATCAATTTTTATTCGTTCTCTTGCTATCTTTATTTGAAAAAGAAGGCATCTAAGCTAAGGAGACAGCCACTTTTTGGTTCAGCCCCTGGACAGCACTTGTTTATTGGTGGGTGAATTTACCCACCAATCAGCAAGAACAACCCAGTATATTCACCAAAAAATGGGCCGGCATCTAAACTTACATTCTTGCTTTTCAAATAAAGATACCAAGAGAATGAAGAAAATTTGATAATAGGCGTAAATTAGAAAGTTGCTTAAAATTGCTCCTCTATCTGAATCACAAAAGAAAAATTGGTTCAGTGTCCTTTTAAGTCTTTCAAATGTCTTAAATAAATGTGTTTCCTTTTCTTTTACAAGGTAGAAATGTAGCAATGCTCTCAAGAACATCTTACATTCAGAAGGCATAGCTTTGCAGATAGGGAAAGGTTAAAGGGCGGGGTTGAAAAAAAATCCCTGAGACAGAGTCACTGCTGCTTTGCTCTGGATGCACTGTGTTAAGGAAAACTTACATAGCACAGCCAAAACAAAGCTCTGTTTGAAGAGAACAGTCTAATGTGGATCTGTGCTGCAAGGTGAAAGTGCTAACGGTTCTTACATGTGTCCCACATGCTGCATTTTCTGGGTTGACATCTCAGATCACAGCATGTTCTGCCTTGGGGCCTCTGTGATTACTTTGTATCTAAGCCTTTGCAGACTGCCCCCTTATTATGTTCCTGAAGCTCCAGGCATCTGCAGCATACGGAACGGGAGCGCGATCAGTGCTTCGGTTCCATACGAGGGCAGATGCCTGATCGTTAAAGACTGACACTGCTGGTGCCAGCGGGAGGTGTGGGCGGCTCAGCAGCGGAGTTGGAGGACCATATGCTACAGAAAACAAAAACGGTCAGGGAGGGATGGGGCGGCTAAAATGTGATTCGGGGGGGAGGGAGGGAGGTGGTGGGACCACTACACTACAGAAATAAAAAAAGTTTGACATTTTTTTTATTGGCAGACTGTCTGCCAGTACAAAAGCAATGGCAAAGCCATATATGCCTGCTATTTCTGAGCAAAGGCAATCCCAGGGAAGCTTTTACAACCATTTGTGCCATGAATGCATAAGCAGTAAATAAATAATTTGAGAAAACCAAAGTTTGTGGAAAAATAAAAATATATAAAAAAAAAAAAAAAAAAAATGGGGGAGGCTTGATTTCGGTTTAAAATGGACTGATGGCAAAAATGCTTTGGTATTTTAGGGTAGTGAAGGGGTTAAAATTACATGCCCTGTCAAAATCATGAAAGTTTAAATTTTGACTAAACTGGCCATTTAAACTCTTCCCTTTATTAGCCAAATATGCAAGTATTCAAGCCATGTATTCCCAGACAACATAGTGAGAACTACCTACTGAATAGCACTCTTGACCACCACATACTTACATACAGGGGTGGAAATAGTTTAATGGAGGGGGTTACTAGCTCACTCAACAATCACAGGAAAAATTATTTATTTCTTACTAGGCCAACTGGTTGAAAACTAGTGGAAATTTCCAGGCCTATAAATACAGACATCACATGCAATGCAATTTAACCATTTGGTTACAAGCACACAGGGAAATCAATGTATTTGAAAGCTGATGCACAATATGCAGCACTGATTTAATTGCTAGACTGCCCAGAAGACACAGGAGCAACAGAATGATTAAACCAATGCCATGAGGCACTGACTGGCAAAACATTGCATCACTACTGACAAACAAATGGCAGGTATTACCCAACATCAGAGCCCCTACAGTACTTTGCCCTGTGCTGTATCACATGAGAGAATGAAGATCTCTGGCACAGTCACAGTAACAAAACTGACTTGAGCAGCAAAACACACCTCTGGGCTTCTTCGGTCACATTAAATTCAGAGGACAGAATATAGATCATATGTGCATACCATGATCACCAATCTTTTGCACAGCGAATAATTTGTGCAACATGTTGAGAATAGTGATGTTGATAAAGGGCTAATAAAAGTGTTAGCTTGTAGAAAAAAAAGTCAGTATAGCAAGAACTGAGGTAGTATTGGGGTTTACATTTCCAGGAGCCACATTTTTAACCCTGTAACCGATATGTCAAGCCCTGCACACTGGACCTAGAGCTCAGTTACAATCCAAAATACAGTACACAAAACAACCAGAACTATATTACTAGTTTAAAGATTGTTGGGGGATTTGTTGTTTTCTTTGCCTCCTTGTGTTTCTGTTATGAGGGAAGGGGATATATTGAATACACCAGGTTTAGATTATACCTAAAAGCCAGAATATTGATGAGCTAGACAGTGGTGCATCTATAAAAGACATACAAATTTTTTTTTTTTTTTTTATTTTTTTTTTTAAATTAAAAACAAGAAAGAATAAGCACAATACCCAGGTGGCCCTCGGTTTACAACGGTTCAATTTACACTGTTTCAGAATAACAACCTTTTTTTTCAGTCATGTGACTGCTATTGAAAAGCAGTGCATTGATTAAAATAGCCAGTAGGTGGAGCTGTCCGCTTGTGTTGCAGCAAAGATATGCAAGCCAAGCAAGCTGAAATTAATCAGTTTAACCAGACCTGATCTATTGAGCAGCTTGCAAAGGAACAAGATCTTCCTGCCTATAAATCAGTCCAGATTGGAATGCATTGAAAGAACTGTTTTCAGAAAAATGCAAGTAAAGTCTGTGTTGTGTGATTATTTTATTAGGTTTATAATGCTGTTTAGCAAATGTTTTTGTTCATTTAACTTAGTTTAATTATAAATTCTGTGTTGTGTGATTATTTTATTAGGTTTATAATGCTGTTTAGCATTTAAAGTCTTCATTTCAAAGCTTTAAAAATAAATGTATTAGGTGTTACTTATGCCAATTTTGAGAGGGGCCTGGAACCCAACTCCCTCACTTCCCATTGACTTACATTATAAACTGGGTTTCAATTTACAACGGTTTCAATTTACAACCATTCCTTCTGGAACCTAACCCCGGCGTAAACTGAGGGCTACCTGTACTTAGAAGTCATAACTCACAAGCCCATATAATCTATCAAATCCTGTGTTGCTCTATTCCTGATTTTGTTTATTTTAAATTGACTTGCAAAACAAATAGGAGGGCAAACACGGATTCATTACCTATAATTGTTTCCAGACCATTATGATTAATCTACATGCAGAATGAAAGAAAACATATATTACAGTTATTTCCAAACCATTAAATAAACTTTTTCCTCAAACCCAAGAGGACAAACTGTCTGTATATTTGCCTGAGTGGATATACACAAGAGGCCTGCTCCCAGTCGGATTGGTTGTAATGAAGACACAAACTATAGTAGATACAAAAGCATAGGTCTACTGTGAGGTGTACCTTACGTTTGCGGTATGGCCAGAGTTCTAAAGAAGTAGTACAGAGTAAGCAATAACCAGTTTCAAATCAGTTTAATGCAGTAAAAGGCAAGCGGTGTATGCAAATATTGTAGTTTCATTTGTAACTCGAGAGACAACTGAAGGACAAGTTTACTTAAACAATTACCACATCACTAAGCATAACCTCAGGCAGTGATGCCACTGACATTTACAAATTATATTAAATCAGATAGGTTTGTAGTATATATAGCAATAGAGGATGTTTGTATTAACAAAACAAAGCCTTCAGATCTCAGTAAATCACAGCTATGAGCAACATTTAAAGAGACATTATACACTAGTTTTTTTTTTGCATAAATGTTTTGTAGATGATCCCTCTTGACAAAAATGCCCCCCCCATTTTGGCTGTTAATTGTGACCGGTTGTGAGCTAGCTGGGGAGCTCTTAAGGACCCAGACTGCACCATCTTGCACTTTGTGATAAGTGCTACCAGAGTATTCTGCACATAAGGGGGTTCACTCATCTGTGGGGAGACTACCCTGAGTTACGCCACTGGAGCACCTTCTTTTCTTTTTCTTGCTTCTATATCCAGATATTTGGCATTTGTTGAACAGCTGACCGTGGCATTTGATCATCTGGGACTTTTCACCTGCCTGAGAAGTGGTGCCTCTGATACTTTGCAACATTGTTCTTACAGTGGGACTGGGTATTCTTTTATTATCATCATTATGTATTTGTAGAGCCCCAACAGATTCCGCAGCGCTGTTTCTTTTCACATATTCATGGCCAACTTCCTAGCTTATGAGGCCGCAGACCAAAATTTTAGAAGCCTTAAAGTGAATGTAAAGTTTCCTCAAGTAGTACCCGGTTTTTAAAAATACTATTAATAAAGAGGGGCACTTTCATTGATGAAACTTTACATTGCACCATATTTGTAGAAATACCTCATCTTGAAACCGCTCCAACGCTTCGCCAGACCATCGCAAGCCTCTTCTTACCTCAGCAATGATGGATTCCGGCATCCTCCAATCACTGCTTCCCCCCAGGCGGAAGCATTGCCTAAAGCATGATTGGAGGAAGGCCGGAATCGTAATTTCTGACGTAGCAAGAGGCTTGCGACGGGCTGGCGAAGCACTGGAGCGGCTTTCAAGAAGAGGTATTTCTACAAATATGGTGCAATGTAAAGTTTCATCAATGAAAGTGCCCGTTTTTAATAGTATTTTTAAAAACCGGGCACTACTTGATGAAACTTTACATTCATGGCTATTTATTATTATATGTCCAAAAAATATTCAGTGGCACAGGGCCAGATTTAGGTAAGGTTGCAGGGTACCCTCTCTGTCTGCTGTTCTTCACCTCCAGAGGGCTTATTTAAAGGGACAGTATACACCAATTTTCATTTAACTGAATGTAATAGACACTACTATAAAGAATAAGATGCACAGATACTGATCTAAAAATCCAGTATAAAACTGTTTAAAACTTACTTAGTAGACAGCTTACCATCTGGGAAGCTAGATGGCAACAGGGGCTCAGATTGGGCAAACCAATGTCCTTACACTACTCTCTTATGGAAGGCGCTGCCCCAGTTGACAAAGCCCAGCATATTCTGAAATGGGAACGGAAGTTAGACTTTACGAAACCCTCTTTAGAGTGGCAACGCACGCTCCTTTTTACAAAGAAAACCCTTCATTGCATCACCATCCTTGAAACCTACATTAAAGTGCTCACACACTGGTATTATGTCCCAGCTAGGCTTGCGAAAATCTTTCCAGAGGCCTCCCCCACTTGTTGGAGAGACTGCTCGTACATAGGAGATATGATCCACATTTGGTGGAGCTGTCCCAGACTTAAACCTCTCTGGAACAAATGTTTCTCTACACTAACCAGTTTTGGTATTAACCTATCCAGAACTCCCGAAATGGCCCTGTTTCACTTAGGTGTTTGTAAACTACCCAAACATTATGGTGCACTTAGTATTTACCTTCTATCAGCAGTTAAACTTAATATAGCGAGATCTTGGAAAAGATCCTTTCCCCCAGCCTGGTCGGATATTATATCCACCATGGCATACATGTACTCTATGGAGAAGAGTATCTACTATGCCTCGGGTAGGACTGATTTCTTTGAACTGATCTGGTCCGATTGGAAAAACAGATTTGATACTCTCTGGCTCCACAACCTTCGACACTTAAAAGGCAGTTCATCCCTAACCACATAAGCAGTAGATCAGACCTCACCCTTACAAATCTGTACTAACCCCCCCCCCCTTTGAAGTCATCTTAGTGTATCTTTCTACCCTTTTCCCCTTTCCTCCTCCCCCCCCCTCCCTTGATGATAGCCTATGTCCTGTTAGGACACTGACTCACTCTTCATTGAAATTTACTTTATGTCTGTATTGATTATGTAAAAGCTATGATATTTGATGTATTTGTACTTGATGTACGATTGTCTCGTACAGTTGTATTTATTTCATTTTTATTTCAACAAAAATCAATAAAAATTACAATAAAAAAAAAAAAAAAAAAAAACTTACTTAGAAGCTCCCAGTTTAGCTCTGTTGAAAAGATTAGCTGGAACACCCACTGCAAGTGGTTCTATAGCACAGTGATTTTCAACCAGTGTGCCATGGCACACTAGTGTGCCGTGAGAGATCCTCAGGTGTGCCGCGGCAGACTGACAACAGTGTGACATATTTTTTAAACTTTGCTTGTTTTTTACTCCCATTGCAGCGGTAGTTTGTGGGAGGCATGCCATAACAGCACAATACATACAGTATGTGTGTTTGCGTGTGTGTAATATATATATATATATATATATATATATATATATATATATATATATATATATATATATATATATATATATATATATATATATATATATAGCTACAATGTGTGATTTTTTTTAAATTTTGGGATGGTGGTGTGCCACAGGATTTTTTAATGTAAAAAAGTGTGCCACAGCGAAAAAAAAGGTTAAAAATCACTGCTATAGCAAAAAAAGCAGTCACTCCCCCCTTCTTCTGCATATGAAAATACTTTTATATAAAACAGGAGCAATATGGAGTATGTATACATCAGTATTCTCCTAAAACTTTGGGGCTTGGTTTGGAGTATGAAAATCAGTGCAATGTTATTTAAAAATAAGCAAAATTATAAAAAATAAATTTAAAAAAAAACACACACACAAGATGTGTAGGCTATATAAATGGATCATCTTCAAAACATTTATGCAAAGAAAAATCCAGGGTTTAATCTCCCTTTAAATTGTGGTTACCCAAAACACAGATTAGTTCTGCTTTTCTTTAAAGCCACAAAACGGTCATGTAAGTATTGAATTTCCCCAAAGGGCCACAAAAATTAGTGCCAAGGGCTGCACATAGCAATCAGGCCACCAATTGGCCATCCCTGATGTCTACTTAGATACTGAATAATATATACACATACACCCAGAGGCAGAACTTTTTTTCACTTTCTGCGATGAGATTTTTTTAGTGAAAAATTTTCTGCAGGTAATTTTTAAATAAAATTCAATTTTGAATTAGTTAGTTGCACTAAAGCACCGGTACAATTGCAATGTGTTGGTTAACTGGAGAATAAAGCAATTTTTAAAGTTTTATAATATAGTGCAGCAGTTGAAAATTGCATTGCAAATTAGCTGCAGACAAAAAAAATTGTAAAATGTCCCTTGAATAAATTTGTTTCCTTCTCTCTTTGTCTAACATAGAAGTGCAGTATTAAAAAAGGTGCATTGCTCATACTAACATCTTACATTCAAAAAAAAAAACAGCTTTGCAGACTGGGAAAGGCTAGGGGGGGGGGTTAGGAAAAATCGCTGAGAGCCAGTCAACAATTAATACACTGCTGCTTTGTGGCTCTACTGCATATTTGACTGTTCACTTCAAACAGCACCTTGCTCTGAATGCACTGTGTTAAGGAACACGTACACAATGCAGCCAGAGCACAGCTCTGTTTGAAAAGAACAGCCTAATGTGGAGCAGTGCTGCAAAGTTAAATCGCTGACAGTTCCTGCATATGTCACATTCTTTCTGCAGACATGTTGCATTTTCTGCGATGACATCTCAGATCACTGTATGTTCTGCCTTGGGGCGACATACATGAAATTCAGTAGCTAAATATGGGTCTGTTTATAGAAAAATTACATCTGTGCTTTCTGTCCATTTGAATAGATGCGTTCTTGAGAACAATAGGTGAAAGTTTCAATTGGCAAAACAGGAAGTGCATGTTTGCATACAACTAACACCTAGCTATACATTTCCTCACTGGCTGATATGGACAAATCCCAAAGAATCATCCACAAAATATATATATATCCGTAATACACTTTAAAAAAGTCTTTTAGACTTAACACATTTTTTTTTAGAACATTATCCCTTTAAATGGCCCTTGTAATTGCCTTCACTGAAATAAATTGTTACAAACTCAGAACAAAATGAGAATTATAAAACCCTTCATAATTCCCTGAAAGTAAAGTGCATCTCTACACATGCACTCTAGACATTATGGGATCATTATAAACACCAGCACATTCCAGGCCCAGCCTTACTCTGAGGCTCATCACTTCCTCTCCCTATGACCTTTAACCCCTGCACTAGATTTCCATGTCTTTCTTTTTGCATTAGTATTATTGGAAGGGTAGCAGGGCTGTGTTTCCTGAAGTGGGAGCTCAAGGACCAACCATTAGCATCATAGTATGAGGTCATGCATATCAGGAGAATGTGAAACATGCTAACAAGTATAAATATCTATATTACGTGCACACAAAAATATAGCACAGCCAAGGATACAGGATTAATCTATATACTGTACAACTGTCTACAATACTTTATACAACTAACATTTTCACATTTTCTATATATCAGATAACATGTGCATATAGTATATAAAGGGGGCATTACTTCATATCTTATACAGTACCATAAGCATTATTATTATTAAACTTTCAGTATCAGAAACTTGCAGATCTATACAAATAAAATGGTAAACAATGTAGGTCATTCATATATTATTAGCATGTATGAGCTACATAACTTGATATCGTTTCTACCACTGTGAATCAGCACAATGTATACACAATGTTCATATATAAAGTATTATGGAGTATATTAGCCCATGTATGATGAACAGCTGGGGGTGAATATTTTACACTCTTTGCACCACTGGGGTGTTATTGCACGCATTACTTCCTAAGCATTTGCCAAATTCTACAAATAGAATGTGAATTTGTGTATATATATATATATAAAATTAACCTTGTACACAGTATAAGACCAATAAAAGATCTCTAGATAACCCCTCTGACACTATTGTCGCAGCTGTGAGAAGGTTATGAAGAGAACTGGCAAGTAATTAAGAGCAGCCACGCTCTGCAGCAAGTTATATGATGGAGTAATGTAAAGCCGACTTACTAGTACTGTTCTTGGGACTCGGGCCCTCCCTCTGAAAGCTACAGATAATAAACCACCGCGAAAAAAAAAGAAAAGGAAACTAACCGAGTAATATAAAATAAAAATAAATAACCGTTCACCTCAGACGTTAACTCACGGCGGCCGCAGTAGAAGCCACCAAAAGTCTCCGGAGACCGGCCGCGCCCCCAAGCAAACTGACAGATAGCAAGAGCAGCCAATGAGAAGATGCTCTGAGAAGCTGAGACCGGTACCTTCAGCCAATAAGAAGAGGTAAAGCTAAAGAAGGGCGGGATTTAGCTCTGAGGAGAGTTTGACACTAGACACCAATAAGAACACGAGTCGCAATTGTCCAGTGTAACAGCTGGGGCGCCTTGGAAAGGAATGAGTCTTGGCTGCAAGAGGCTGACAGGCACCAAGAAGTAACCAATCAAAAGCCGAGATGACTATAGTTTGCACCTATAGAAATCAAGGGTGGGTTTAATAGTAGCGGCGCGAGTTGGCGCGCATCAAATACTGTGCATCGCGAACTATAAATAGTTCATGAAGTGTTGGTCATGAGTCAATGTGAGCGTGCAGTGCATAGTATTTGTGACTGAGGCGAATAAAATAATAAGGGTTCACTAAGTTAGGGAGAGAAACAAACTGCGTATTTTGTTTAAGACTTTTCGCTGCACCTTCTAGTGGTGTTTGTGTGGTACATATTTACGTCACAGAAAGAGCGCAATTAAACATGCGGGTTTATCTCGCTACACTTTGTGATTGCAGTAAATTTGTGAAGCGCATCTTTATGCTGCGCAACCTAACTTGCTAATTCAATCATGATACGGCAAACAGCAGCCAATCAGGAAAAAGGCGTGCACCTAAGCGCCTAGCGGTTTAGTCATTTTAATCCAATTACATTGTCTTATACGGGCGTGGCGTATCCGCCATTTTGTAACAAGATAGGTAGCGCGCACAGGGCGAGGCTGCTGCGTTGTGTTTTGCCCCATGTGAAAAATCACAGCTGCTCACAAACTAATATCGTTATTACTGGGTGTCATAGCAACACGTAGCTACAGCTGAATAAATATGTTCACCTGGCTGCTTTGTAGCTACTGTAGTGACTGTTACATCCATTTATATAAAACATGCGCCATGATTTTACTTCTTTGTCACCTCACCTCAGGCTTTTGAATCGGAAAGCACAGAAGTCAGTCTAAGTCTTGCAATGTATCAACTGCAGTGCACTTTTTGTTGTCCCCTCCATTTCCCAGAATTAATTACTGTATATTTCTGATCCAGAGACTCTGGAGTCACGTCTTTATTTTTTGGAGCACTGGTTGGAAGTTTAAGAAACAACATTTTAAGATACAGTATTTAGATTTATACAATAGAGGTTTATTACATTTACTTGTTATTGGAAGGGGCTACTTTGATTTCCAAAGTTAAAAATACAGCCGTATGCATGTATAATCATTGACACTTTTTTGTAGGAAAAAAAATAATTTGCCTACTTTCTGTACGTCCTCACCCATAATGTAATTATGTCATTAATTAATTGACTTGTCTTTCTCAATATCTTCCCTTAAAGGGACAGACTACTACAACATTTATTATTATTACCCAGATTTAACCTGTGTGATTACTTTGTAGCTAAGCATCTTCTGACAGCCCCCCTGATCACATGACTTTTTATTATCTTTTGACTTGCCAATCAGTGCTGACACATAAATAATTCCACCTGAGAGAACACAGTGTTATCTATATGGCACACATGAAAAAGCAGTGTCTTGTTGCGAACAGCTAATAAAAAAGCATGTTAAAGGCTAATAAAAAAGCATGTAATAAGAGGCTGTCTGTCGTGGCTTAGAAACAGGCAAACATTTAGAGCAGTGCTTTTTCAAACTGTGTGTCGTGACACATTAGTGTGTCGGCAGCAGTGTGTAGGTGTGTCCCAGCTTCAGCACTGATTCTTTTGAATTTTTTTAAGAATTTTTATTTTGGTTTCCGACTTTACGTCTGCCTGCTATGCATATCACGTAGTTGACACGTGATTGATACCTAATGGGTCACAGATCATCTTAACCTATTGGTGCAGCTCAGCGGGAACTAAATCTATTCCCATTGGTGGCACATTGGCTCCTGACTGCACGTGTAGTCTACTCAATCAGCTCGATATATATATATATATATATATATATATATTATTATTATTATTTTTTTTTTAAATGCTTGCACATACATACTGTTACTTGTAAATACATTTTGTTATTATATAATTTATGTATGTGTACGTATTTTTTAAAAGAAATTAGTTTAACCTCCTGTTTGCTAGTACAACTGAATTATTGTGTCGCAAAATGATGTAGGTCTAAAAAGTGTGTCACCAACATGAAAAGTTTGGAAAGCTCTGATTTAGAGGCTTAAATGTTATAAAGTATATTAATATAACAATATAAAAATATAAAGAATCCCAGCCACAGAGTCTTAGAAATTGATTCACCATAAAATTGTTTTTTATTTGGTAAATACAGATTAAAGCATCAAAAAATGGAATGGCCCCAAAGATGAAAACTCACTCATCACCACACATACCCCAGCCACCAACCACATCCATACTCCCACCAAGCAATCCTAAACAAAAGATTAAACCAAATAATGCTCTAAACCAAAAAGAACAAAAAATAAAAAATATACCCACTGGGCGTCCCCAGTGAGTGCAGACACACTACACCTGTCACTCAACCCAAATGTATCTATAAAGCTACAAGGACAAAAATAATTAAGTAATGTTTCACAATCACAGCATAACCTCATATAAGGAAAAAATGTTCATGTTATAGGACACTTATATAAAAATGACAGAAGAGGAAACAATCCATATTGAAATTTTGTATCCAAACTGAGAGAGTAATTATCTTGTGGAAACAGAAACAAAAATAAAAATCTAAATGTGCATTTAAATCTCTTTTCCCCAGATATCGATTCAAATGTCCTTTCTTATTGACAGAAAAACAAACTGAATGTCTTAACTGAGATGTGAGACGTTTATCTCGTCAGACTGTGTTGAAAAAGTGTCCTTTTTAAGGATTTTGTGAACCCATAATAAAGAATTACTTGAAGCGTCCTGAATGCCGCCCTTATATTCTGCGGCTAACGAAGCAGGTGATTAAAGTATTCAAAGTAAAGTCCTTGTAAAGAGTAGCTTGCATCATAATTCTATAACCCACGGAATGGATTCTTGGTCATATACCCACTAGCGAGATCTATCCGTGTAATCAGTACAACCTCACACTCTATGTAATCTTCACTCACGGAAAAGCTATGTTTTGATGTGTCGGTAACCGTATGCCCCTAGTCTGTACCAGGACAAACTAGTATACAGCAGCATCGGTAACTTTGTATGCAAGATCACAACATTGCAGGGCCAGTCATTAGCCGCGATATTACCTGATGCTTCGGTTTAGCCAGTGTTTTTAGAACTTTACCGTGAGACTCGTCCCTTCAGTGTGGAAATGTGCTTACTTAGTGCCAGTGTCCCATCTTGTTCCTGTGGGTAATGCCAGTGCTCAAAGTTGATGTGGGTTGTGATGACCGTTAGCAGGGTCAGTACAGGTGTTGGCGTCTGAGCTGGTTCCGACGCGCGTTTCGGGGACTCCTCCCCTTTGTCAAGGAATATCCAGCCTCAACGTGCAGGTGCAATTTAAACGTCATATAAGGTGAACCATTGGTTAATTATTATGCATCCCTACAACGAGTGTGAAACTTACAAATTGAATATGGATATGGATAAGACTCACAAACAAAACACATATGAATAAAATTTGTATATTGTATTTTATAATGCTTAAAAACACATGATGTGAACGATTTAAAATTACTCTTTCTGAAAATATAACTATGATAATAAATCTAATATTTATTTAATACAATTGGTAGTGACCGGCCCTAACTCATAAAACACAATCTAAATTAATAACAAATGAATTGATAAAAAAATTACAAAGTGTAAATTGATGACAAATAAAATCACAAAGTGAAATATAAAGTTTTTAGGACTCAGATGGAAACTTTGTAATTGATCCCAAACGATGTCCTTCCCAAGCTTTCCACAGAAGCAAAATATACGATAGTAGACGAATAAAGTCTTCTGATTTCTCCCAACTTGTTTTGAACAGCGTCTAATTGGGAGACAGAAGCGTCCACTTGAAATTGGTGTATATAATTTAAACAACAAACAAATATCGGTACTTACACATTGGTACCGAAATATCAGCGCCGCGCCCGACTCTCATCAGACACAGGTGTCCCGGTGTGTATAGGATCCACACAATCTCTTCTCACAGCCTCAAATCCAGCTAACTACAGAGAGTAGCCCAGGGAGATGTTAGAATCAAGGCGCCAAACAGGATACACCTGTGATAGGTGGACAAAAAACTGCAAGAAAACTGCAAAAAACTTTTTAAGTCACAAATTCAGATTCATAAAGTGACCGATGTCCAATATTGAAGTAGTTCAACTGAGCAACGCGTTTCAATTTCTTTTTCAAGCTTGCTCAGTTGAACTACTTCAATATTGGACATTGGTCACTTTATGAATCTGAATTTGTGACTTAAAAACTTTTTTGCAGTTTTCTTGCAGTTTTTTGTCCACCTATCACAGGTGTATCCTGTTTGGCGCCTTGATTCTAACATCTCCCTGGGCTACTCTCTGTAGTTAGCTGGATTTGAGGCTGTGAGAAGAGATTGTGTGGATCCTATACACACCGGGACACCTGTGTCTGATGAGAGTCGGGCGCGGCGCTGATATTTCGGTACCAATGTGTAAGTACAGATATTTGTTTGTTGTTTAAATTATATACACCAATTTCAAGCGGACGCTTCTGTCTCCCACTTAGACGCTGTTCAGAACAAGTTGGGAGGAATCAGAAGACTTTATTCGTCTACTATCGTATATTTTGCTTCTGTGGAAAGCTTGGGAAGGACATCGTTTGGGATCAATTACAAAGTTTCCATCTGAGTCCTAAAAACTTTATATTTCACTTTGTGATTTTATTTGTCATCAATTTACACTTTTATTTTTTTTATCAATTCATTTGTTATTAATTTAGATTGTGTTTTATGAGTTAGGGCCGGTCACTACCAATTGTATTAAATAAATATTAGATTTATTATCATAGTTATATTTTCAGAAAGAGTAATTTTAAATCGTTCACATCATGTGTTTTTAAGCATTATAAAATACAATATACAAATTTTATTCATATGTGTTTTGTTTCATGTTTGTGTTCACCATCAATTTAAATTTAATCGAGTTTTTTACTATATGGGAATCAATTTTAACCCTTAGGTGTGAGGACCTACAAAATTTCTCTGCATCAGAATATATATATATTTAAAAAAATTTGCACATGGTTTCACGTTCAGAATTCTGAGTTTATTTAAAAATCCCCTTTTCTAATTGTTTACTTTAGCATTAATTTTGCGCACTTATATCCTTTATCTAACCTTTTCTTTTGTCTTTTTGGAAGTGATATTGGGAATCTTCCTCATATATAGGTGCTTGTATTCAGTTCATTTTGCGCTGGTCTCTAATTGTTTTATTCTAAGACTCACAAACAGCCACACATGCCACTCAAATTATATCTCCCATGCAAAGAATAAATGAAATAACAAAAAAAGAAAAAGACATAACGATACTGAATAAAGGAGCAAGATTGCAACCAGTATATGCAAACCGCTATAGCATCTGGATATAAAAACTGATCTATATCCCTCAGAAATATATATAGAAAGAATGAACAATAATACAAAAATAAAAAATAATTAAAAATTATTATTATGAAGCGGCATGTTAATGCTACAAAACAAAACAGTATGTACAAACCACCAATCTATCTTTTTTGGAAAAACAATATATATCCATCAGGAGCCTATGATGGGAACTACGTGAAAGCTAATATTTATGCTCATTTACAATATTCAGAAAATACTCCATGAATGGCTCTATGATTGAAGTACATATTTTCATAGACAATTTTAATCACCTGTTTCATAACAAAATAGGGTATACAAAGTGCATTGACCTACAGAGTCATAAGATACCTTAGTGTCAATATTTGTATATGCAACAAATAAGATAACTATGAGCACATTGAATTCTATTCTAGATTTAAAGAAATTATTTAGTGATATATTGTCCTCTGAACCGACACCATTACTCCACTGGAGTTATGATCTGAGGCTCCGACATCAGGCCTAAAGCCATACTTCTGTATAATCAGTCTCACTTAAATTGAATGAGAGAATGAAAATAATAAAAAGTGCACCACTACACTGAATGAGAGACAGCCCAACCCACACAGTATATAGTGTAATACCTTAGAATCGCAGTCTAGAAACCGACAGAGATGTTTATCTAATCTAGAGACAATAATTTAAGAGTATTTTCAGAAATCATGGGACTCACTGACTACGATGTGCAGTCAAGCCTTTTTGAAATTCAAATAAAATTACCCCAAGAGATGTCCCTGTTCAAACCTTTTGGGACCATAGTGTCCAATTTTCTGATCCACTGTGCTTCTTTTCTAAATAGTAATTGTTGTCTATCCCCCCTCTACGTAGGGGTGGAACCCCATCAACAATCTGAAAGCGTAATTGACTTTTATTATGGCCAAATCTAGAAAAATGATGTGCCACCGGGTCATTTTCATCATTGCTACCAATTGCTGTTTTATTTTTTATAAATAAATTTTTATTGAGGAATAGAAATTACATGAACAAATATCATGCGATTACAAGAAAACACAGTACGATTCATAAGAAAATGCATGGCATACTAATTGTACAAACATCAACATTATTATTTTATACCGCAGCTAGGTGTACATAGAACTTCCTCCATTTTCAGTTTTATTCTTTTTTGGGAGAACATTATGGAATCTCGCCCCTTGTGTAATCAAACTTTGTAAAAAACATTGTCCCCTTAGTAAAACATAACGGCCACTTTTGGACCGCTGACAACCAGGTAAGATTAGTGTGGGGAATATGAGGGACAAGAATTACTGGGCCACTTTTGGACCCAGTTTGTGAGTGTAACGTTAGTAATACAAACAAATAGAATACATTGCTTGTGGGAACCTTGTGGGTCTGAACTATCAAGGGGTATACAAACTAGCATTCGACAGCTCAGGGTCTCTTCAATAGCTGTAAGATATGTAATAATGCATATATATCGTTTATACCAAGGAGCTAGTAAAATATTAGCTGGGACCTTTTACAAAACACTAGAATCTATATTGTAAAGGGGCTGGTATGGTTAGACAAGGGATACAGCAGACTTTAACATAGATATTTGCCTAGCATCTTGATTATGTTTCTGCGCCGGGGATTAACAATGTGGCATGCCACTGAAGTTAGGTCAGTTTATCTCAGGGATTTAAGATATGGACAAATTATGACCTTATCAGGGGGAACTAAATATTTATCAGTTAGGTGGGGAGCAGAACTCTTATAAGATAAGACACATCAGCCCTGTGTCTACAGGTCTGTGAGGCTATATATTCTGTTGCGGAGAGCTACTAGAGTAATCTCTTGAATCCGGACATGCCTATATCTCAACTGCATGAAGCATGATACTGGAATCAGTAAACAATGGAATAGAAATAACGGACCATGTGTATGTGGGTACAGAAGCCCTATGCAGGAGGTTTTGGCCAGCCTCTAATATTTTCAATGACTACGCCACAGTGGGATTAGGCATCCAAGATCATAGCCTACTATGCAATACACCACTATAATCATCAAATACAGGCATGGGTAGAACTGTGGTGTCTATGTTAGTATGATGCATTAAATAAAAATAGCAGTGAACACACTAATTACCTCTGACTCAAAAGTCTTGCATACATATCACCAGTAAGGTTATATAAAATACTGTAGTGTCCCAACAGATAATGATCCCTTCATTCTAAGCCTCAGTTCTGTAGTGAGGAGAAAAGCATATTGCAAATGGGTGTATAAGTCTGGCGGAGCTGAAAGGTACAGTGTCCCAATAAAGAGAACCCTTTTTTTCTCTGTTTGTGAAGAACAGTCACCTTAGTTATTAGCAAGCGGTTCAGAAGGTGGTAAGAAACAGTTTCCTCGCTGTCACCTTCATCTCTGCTGTCTGCGTGGGTTATAGTTACCAACCTAACGGTTCTGTGTCTGAGCAAGTATAAAGAAAGGAAATAGGGCTAGTCCCGAGTAAAATGAAACTAATAGTGTACACTTCTTCTAAGGGGGGTTAACTAAGAAAACGTGGGGCTTTAGGGGAACAGTTTAATAGTGCCCTTTTAACTGGAAGTCAGGAAGGTCCAGGGTAAGAGTTACCTGCGATCAGTCAGAGGTTACAAGACCCGTAATCCCAGCCAGCTATCTTCTGCTAGCCTATGCCAGCGCGGGTGCCTTGAGAGCAAAAGTTGTGCCTGGGAGGTATCAGCACGCCGCTGTGCAAAGTGCGACTCCCGCATCCGCAAGGAATACAAATCCAGCCTCCATGCTGACTCCGGGGCGATGACTGTAGCTCGAACTCTGCCCACTCATTCCCGCTCCTGCTCCAGGCTGTCAGATTGGGAGGTTTCTTCCAAGCGGGCCATATTGTGTGGATTTCTCTAGCGACAAGCCAGTGTCCATAACTCAGTGTGAACCGGTAGGGGACTCGCATGCTGGCAGTCAGGGGTACAAGTGTCCTCGATGGCGGCACGGCGCCATCTTGCGTGGGGAGAAGCCCCACGTGTGCGGTCTTGCTCTCTGTAAGCGCCCCGCTGTAGGATCTAGGGTTGCCTCCTTTTTTAGGATGTGACTGATGGTCCGAGTAGGTGCCTTTAGATAGTGGGGTGATCTGCGGAGTCAGAGGTACTCCAAAGTCAGAGGTATCTGCCTCTTCACTGCCAGTGGAGTTGGGGTCCGTCTCTGGCCAAATTGTTGGTAAGCTGCATGCAACTGTTACCTCTAGATCCTCATTGCCGACCATCAACTTATCACTAATGTAGATTCTGTTGTCTGGTTGTGTGTTGGGCAGACTCGGATTAACCCACTGCGTGGGGGCCCCATGATCCCTTTCCCATTCAGCCGGTATTAGGTCGGACTTAGCGATAGGGGTATTTCCCTCATATGTCCATGTTGCCTCTAGCTTCTTAGTGAGTTGCAAAAAATGTTCGTTTAAGAGATTGCATATCCCCTCAAGTAGGATTGCTGCATCAGGTTCCATGCTGCTGTAATTTTCAGTGTCTTTGCACTGCATACCCGGCTCGCAAGATACCGGGGGGGGGTGTTGAGAGCCTCTCACTCCAGTGACTGCCTTAGGCCTCAACGTTCCGGATCGGTTATTCAGGGTGGTAGCCCCAATATTGTGATATCAATCGATTTAGCTTGATAAGTAGATTCTAAATATCAGGGTGAGGTAGATGGATGATCCTCATAAACATCAATAGAAGGCTTACTATTAATGCTCAGAAACACGCCCCCCAATTGCTGTTTTATGTTGGCGTATTCTGTCTCTGGCCATTTGAGTGGTCTCCCCTACATAGGCTAGACCACATGGGCACTTAATGACGTATATAATGTACTTAGATGAACATGAGAATCGACCATGGATTGGTATCCTCTTGCCCGATAGGGGGTGTGTGATGCTGTCCCCTTGTTGCATAGAATGGCATAATGCGCAATTCATACATGGGAATGAGCCTTTCTTGGTTATTTCCACTTGTTTTTTCTGAGACCCCCAATCGGCCCGAATTAGAACATCTCTGAGGTTCCTATTTCTCTTAAATGAAAAAAGTGGGGCATCAGAGAATACATGCCCCACCTGAACATCATCTCTCAAGAGATGCCAGTGTTGAAGTATAGATCTCTTCAGGTCTCTGCTATGAAATCCAAATTGGCTCACAAAAGGGACAGAGTATTTTTTAGGGTCTTTTTGCTTTCTTGAAAGTAAGCTTGTCCTATTGATCTCCAATACTTTATTCATGTTTTGGCTGACAATTTCAGGTGGGTAGCCACGACTTAAACATTTTTGGGACATCTCCTCTAATCTTATGGAGCACATTTCAGGATCATCAACTATTCTTTTAGTTCTTAATAGTTGACCCAAGGGAAGATTTCTCATAAGGGATGGTGGATGAAAACTTTGGTACAGGAGAGTGTTATTTCTATCTGTGCTTTTGGTGAATAAATCCCTACGTAAGCCATGATCCACAACAGATATCATAGTATCAAGGAAGCTTTTATTTTTTGTTCTTTTTGGTTTAATCTTTTGTTTAGGATTGCTTGGTGGGAGTATGGATGTGGTTGGTGGTTGGGGTATGTGTGGTGATGAGTGAGTTTTCATCTTTGGGGCCATTCCATTTTTTGATGCTTTCATCTGTATTTACCAAATAAAAAACAATTTTGTGGTGAATCAATTTCTAAGACTCTGTGGCTGGGATTCTTTATATTTTTTATATTATTAGAGTCTTAGGCCAGACTCCATCCCGTGCCTGAGCAAGTATTTACTGAAAGGTGGTGCGGTCACCATTTACTATATTAATATAACAATGTTAGTTGTGCAAAGCTGGGAAATGGGTAGTAACGGCATTATCTTTTTAAACAATAACAATTTTGATGTTTTTTTGTTTTTGTTTTTTTTAAAAGAAGCTTTATTAGTATTCCACGTCAAATACAAGGTTTGCTCAATCATTATTTCAAGAAATCAAACAATACCACACAAACATGTCTTCATATCAATACATTAGTTTGACAAAGTCTAACATAAAGTATACTTTTTTTTTTTTTTAAAAGCATATTTCCTAGGTTACCGCATCGGGTAGGTTAGTTATCCCATCCCTTCTTTTCTCATTTTTACACACATTTTTTTTTTTAACCACAGAAGTAGATGATTACATTTCCCCCAAATTTCTATATGAAGTATGCAAGTTTTATAATGTCACTTTTATACAAAACCAGGTTTTCCCGGAAAAAAAAAAAAAAAAGGAAATCTAGATCCTCCTTTTCCACTCCCATCTCCCCTCAACATGGCCCGGTTATCTTATTCGAAGAGCCATTCTCCTCTCAGTCTACAGTTTTCTATATAAACTGTACTCTCAAAATTTTTAATTATTCGTTTCTGTTCCTCTATATCTTGAGTTTTAACCCACTTCCCCCATTTATCAAAAAAACGTACAATGTTAGTTTCATTGTGAAACAGGGTATCTTGAAGTTCTATGAGGAATTGGTGTTGAATACTTTCCCTTAGAGTCACTAGAGATGGTGGCTTTGCATTCTTCCACCCTTTTAATATAAGATTCCTCCCTATTAGAATTGCCATCGTTATAAATTTTCTATTTTGTAAGTGCTCTTTCTTATAGTAGAAGAAGAAAACCTGATCTGCTTGTAAGGTAATTTGGGTCTCATATATCTTACTTAAAGTGTCAATAAACCTTAAAAATAATGTTATATAATTCTGCACATAGTGCAGAATTATATAACATTATATTAGCCTTATCTTTATAAAACGTAATATTCCCTTTGAATTTAAAAAAAACAAACGGCTGTTTTACAGACCTGCTCTCTGTGCTCTTCTGAGTGGGTCTGTTTTATTCACACTGCGCATCGGGCCAGCTGTATAGTCACAGCCCGGCCCGGCCCGACCGCGCCATAACACTAAGTGCAGCTCGCTCCTGCTGTGTTATGGCACGGTCGGGCCGGGCTGTGACTATACAGCTGGCCCGATGCGCTGTGTGAATTAAACAGACCCGCTCAGAAGAGCACAGAGAGCGGGTCTGTAAAACAGCCAGGTTTTTTTTAAATTAAAAGGGAATATTACGTTTTATAAAGATAAGGCTAATATAATGTTATATAATTCTGCACTATGTGCAGAATTATATAACATTATTTTTGAGGTTTACTGTCCCTTTAACCAGTAATTTACTCTCCCCCAGAATCTTTGTATTTTAGGACATAGCCAAAAACTATGTACTAAGTTTGTACTTTTTTGTCTGCATTTTATACAATATGTTCCTTCCCCAGTTCCACCCCACTTAGCAATTTTCTCAGGTGTAATATATACCATCCACATTATCTTAATATGTTGCTCACGCATAGGAATGGCTAACGTTGCCTCTTCTACCCTCTCCACGCGTTTCAAAATTGTTTGCACACTGAGATTCGTGAAGAACAATTCTCTCCATTTTACAACCCCTGCCTCAATATACTGTTTGTAATTTCTGTTATTTACTAAATTATGTAGGAGTGATATGGAGTATTTGCCATTTTTGATAAGATTAACCACCGGTATTAGTGATGTAAGTTCCCAGTTATTCCCTTGTAGCAGTATTAGTTTCAAGCAATAATGTCTAATTTGTAAGAAGGGGAAGAAGTGTCTATCTGACAGAAGGAATTTATTTTTAATTACTTCAAACTCTTCGACCTTCATTGTATCTTGGCTTCTTTTTACCAGTTGGATAATTTTAGATAACCCCTTCTCTCGCCAGAGTGCAAAGATTTTAGAGGAAAGGCCCTGTTTGAACTCTAAATTTCCTTCAATAGACAGAAATTGTGTTGCAAAAGATTTTATTCCTAGAAATCTATATGACCTATGCCATGCAACAACTGTATCTTTGAAAAAGTCTAGTCTTTTAACATAAGGTGGAAGATTTTTGACCCCTAGATTAAGTATGTTTTTTAAGTATAAAGATTTTATCAAACTATTTTCTATATCTAAAAGAGTGAAATAGTTACTCTCCAAAAGCCAATCTAAGGCAATCTTTGTAACAGCCACAAGGTTATATAATACTATATTAGGGAGTCCCAAGCCCAGATATTCTTTTTTAAGTACTAATTTTTGGTAACAGATTCTGGGCTTCTTATCCATCCAAATGTATTCTTTAATAGCAGAATTAATTATCTTAATCTCCTGTTTTTTAAATAGGAGAGGTATATTCTGAAAAAGGTACAATAGTCTTGGAAGTGCTATCATTTTAAGCAAATGTATTTTGCCGGAGATAGAGAGTGGAAGGGAGGCCCATCTTTTAAGAGTTTCACAAAATTGTCTGGCTCCGTTACTAATGTTTAAAGAATACCACTCCGTGGGGTTATTAGATATCTTAACCCCCAAGTATGTCATATGATTACTTACCTCCCTAAATTTCTTGGTTTCTGATTTCTGATTTTTTTGGAGCCATAGAACTTCAGATTTACTTCTATTAATACGATAGCCTGAAAAGGAGCCATAGTTTTCTATAATCTGACATATTTTATTGAAACTTTTACTTTAATTTCTGGAAAATACCAACAAGTCATCGGCATATACAGCCAACTGTACACTCTTGCCACCTACATCAATCCCTTGTATATTTCTCCTTAAAGCAATCAATAAGGGTTCTAAAGCAATATTAAAGATTAAGGGGGACAAAGGGCATCCCTGCCTTGTCCCTCTTAAAAGAGAGAAATAGGACGTTTTATTACTATTTATGATTATTGTTGCCCTAGACTCCCTATACAACATCTGAATCATATTAAAGCAGTTACCTACATAACCAAATTTGGTGAGAGAGGTAATAAGGTGGTCCCATGTAACAGAATTGAAGGCCTTACATGCATCTAACGATACTATTGAAATGTCTTCTTTATTTATTTTCTTGTTATATTTATTGTTATACCACTGATATGAGATTGTTAGAAAAATCTTCCTCAGGTTAGTGTTTGAGGATCTTCCCTTCATAAATCCTGTTTGGTCAGAATGTATTACAGTATCTAATGAGACCTGTATCCTTTTAGCTAGTATTCTTGTTAATATCTTATAGTCAATATTCAGCAGTGAAATGGGCCTATAAGAATCAATTAACTGTGGATCTTTTCCCGGTTTGGGTATTACAATTATTGTAGATTCATTAAAATCTTCTAGCGGTTTGAACTGACCATTCCAGAATTTATTCAACAGAGTGTTTAACGTTGGTATTATTTCGTCAATGAGGATTTTATAAAACTCAGATGGAAGGCCATCCGGGCCTGCCGCTTTATTATTCGCCATTGCTTTAATTGTCTGGCTTATTTCTTTTTCTGTAATGGGTTCATTAATGCTTGTTAAATGGTTACTTTCTAACCTCGGATTTATCAATGAATCCCAGAATTTTTCCTTCATATCTAAATTTATAGGTTGTGTTGAATAAAGTTCTGTAAAATGCTCGAGAAAAGCTTTTTGTATATTCCCAGTATTCGTCCATATATGGTCTTTATCTTTAATTTTGTTTATAACATTTTTGGTTTTATGATTTTTATCTATTCGTGCAAGGAAGCTACCTACCTTATTCCCATATCTATAGTATTGTGTGCACACCTTTAGATTCTCTTTAATTTCATTTTGCAAAAAGTAGTTATCTCTATTTTTTTTTTTTTGCCTGGATGTATTTCTGCCAATTAGCTATATTTTTTTTCTGAATATAGTTGGAAAACTTATTGATTAAGCAATTAGTTACCTGTTGTCTATGTAAATTCATTTTTTTTTTTTAGTCTTATTAGATACGTCGTAATCTCACCTCTAAGTACCGCTTTCGCAGCATTCCAGAATATATGAGTTTTATCAAAAGAACCACTATTAAACCGTTTATAGTCAGCCCATTTCTCTTTTAAAAAGTTTATGAACTTGGTATTTTTTATTAAATATTTCGGGGGAAAAAACTGATTAGTCTTCCTATCCTTCTGTTTAGGATTCAATATAATTACGATGGGGGCATGATCTGAAATTGTTATATCAATATATGTTTCTTGAATATAATCAATTAATTACCCTGAGGTAAGAAAATAATCTATCCTGGATAGGGTTTTTTTAGATTTCAAGAAGCATGTGAACTCCCTTTCATCTGGGTGCATAATTCTGTAAGTGTCTAATATATAAGTCCTGTTGGAATCTCTTTATAGTATGGGTTTCTCTCTTTCTTCTTGCTATTGTGGTTTTATCTAGTGTCTTCCCCCCTACTACTTGATCTATACTGCCTCTACATCTATCCAGCGTACCATTGGGGGCAATATTAAAATCTCCACCTATGATTAAAGTATTTCCAGGGTACTTAAGTAGTTTATCCCACAAAGTTTGCCAAAATCCTATGTCTTCTTCATTTGGACCGTATACATTACATATAACAAATTTTCTGTCCCCCGTTTCCACTTCCATTATAATATATCTACCTTCCACATCTATCAGTAGATTGTCTATTTTATATTCAAGTGTTTTACTAAAGAGGATGGCCACTCCTTTTTTCCTTTGATGTCCTAATGTATATACAACTTCTTTAACCCATCCCCCTTTAAGTTTAGCTGGATCTTCTCCCTTCAGATATGTTTCCTGTAATAACAGTATATGAGCTCCCAGTTTTTTTTGCTTATCTCAGGATGGATTTACGTTTAATGGGTGATGTAATCCCACCTACATTCCACAATACAATTTTAAAATTCATTTTTACCAAATACATAAAATCTCTGATTCTTCTAAAGAATGTCCAATAAAGGGGATACCCCGAGGAGAAAAGGGAAGGGGGGGGGGGGGCCAAGAGAAAAAAAAAAAACACAAGTTTGAATGCTGAGCCTAGCTGGGTACAAGAGTCTAGCTTTCCATCCCTCCTGTATTAATTTAGTGCAAATTGGCGCTAGTATGCACCGTTTATTTAAAGTCTTATATGAGAAGTCATTAAACAGTATAATTCTCCTTCCCTTATAATTGATTTCACCATTTGCCTTCCAATAGACATTAATAATTTTAATCTTTTCCTGGAAATTCAATAATTTCATAATAACCGGTCTGCTAATTTTATTTCTCCCCTCTTCACTCCTTTCTGGGCCTATTCTGTGTATTCGTTCAATTACTATATCCTGATCTTCAGCTTTAATATTTAATAATCCCATTAGATCTACCTCCACAAATCTCTTAAGATCTTTCTCGTGAATATCTTCCGTCAGGCCTATAAGGTGAAGATTATTTCTTCTGGCCCTGTTTTCTAGGTCCTCTAATTTATTTTTCATATTTTCAATCTGAGTGGACATAGTGCGTAAAGCCTGTTCCCTCTGAAGGGCCCCATCTTCAATATCTGAAATTCTTTGCTCTGCATAAGTAAGTCTGGATGCAAACTGTTTTACCTCAAGTGTTAGTGAAGATATATTACTTTGTATTAAATCAAACATAGGTGTGAATAGTGCATCAAGTTGTTTAATTAACTCTTCATTGTTAGAGTTCTGTATAAAACTCGCTTCCACTACTCCCCCATGGGGTTCCAGATTCTACTCCCTTTTTTTTCCTGATTTTTACTTCTAGTAATTTTACTTTTGTTTAAATATTTTTCCATATATGTTTTTAAGAGACAAAGTGAAGAAAATAGAAAAAGAAAAAAAAGAAATAGGTATATATTGTGTTTGTTAGTGAAAGACTAAAACTAACAAATATTCTTAGTATATCCTAAGATTGTGCAATTCCTACCGCTATATAGTGACCCTTTTGAATCTTTAAGTGAGTTTAAAAGTTGCCAAGTGAAGACCAGACCAATTATTACCTTTACGGAATATTAGTACAATATTCTATTTGAGAAAGCAGATTATTACCTTTACGGAATATTAGTACAATATTCTATTTGAGAAAGCACAGATTACTTTTCTAGAGATTTTACTTGGGGCCTTAATTCTAGCTGGAAGAAAATGTAGATCTTATTGCACAAGATTTATGCTTTACTTTTTCCCCACTGTGCAGAGATTATGTATGCAATATACAACTTAAATGCCTCTTAATTTCAAGACCACTTGGTCACTACTTTTAAATTTATTTAGCCAGTGTATTTAGTATATATGACACTACTATATCTTAGTGTTACAATTGATATATGTTACCACATTTTTATAACCTCTTTAACCCTGCAGTATATTATCTACCAGGCCCAGAACCGGACCGATTATTACCTTTGCTGAATGTTAGTACAATTTTCTAATAGGAAAGACAAAGATTATATTACTAGAAATTTCACTTAGGACCTTAACTCTGACTGGAGGAAAACTTTTTTCTTATTACACAGGATTTGTGCTTTACTTTTTCCCCAAAATGCAGAGATTCTGTATACAACACACAACTTAAATGCCTCTTAGTTTCAAGACCTCTTGTTCAATAGTTTTGAATTTTTCTTAGTCAATATACCTAGTATATATAACATTACTATATCTTAGCATTACAATTGATATATGTTACCACATTTTATCACACCTTTTAACCCTGCAATATGTTATCTAACAGGGCCAAAACCAGACCAATTATTTCCTTTGCTATATATATTGATACAATATTCTAATAGAGAGAACACAGATTAGAATGTATTAAAAATCTTGCTTGGGGCCTTAAGTCTGGCTGGAAAGAGATTTAAATCTTATTACCCAGTATTTATACTTTACTCCCCCCCCCCACACACACACCGTGCAGAGATTATGTATGCTATACACAACTTAAATATCTCTTAATTTCATGACCTCTTGATCAATAATTTTGAGTTTACTTAGCCAGTATATATAACACTACTATATCTTATCGTTGCATTTGATATATGTTACCACATTTTTATCACACCTTTAACCCTGCAGTATGTTATCTAACAGGCCCAAAACCAAACCAATTATTACCTTTGCTGAGTGTTAATACAATGTTTTAATTGGGGGGACAGAAATTAAATTTTTAGAGATTTTACTTAGGGCCTTAACTCTAACTAGAGGAAGACTTAGATCTTTCTACACAAGATTTATATTTTACTTTTCCCCCGCAATACAGAGGTTATGTATGCAATATCCAGCTTAAATACCTCTTAATTTTAAAACATCTTGTTCAATAGTTTTAAATTTACTTAGCCAGTAAGTGTAGTATATATAACACTACTATATCTTAGCGTTACAATTGATATATGTTACCACATTTTTATCACACCTTTAACCCTGCAGCATGTTACCAAACAAACCCATTTGTAGTGACATATATACCTCAGGGGGGATATTTACTAAGCTTGAGTTACCCCCTACACATCATTTATTAAACTTTAGAGTCCTTTAGTGTGTATATTTTACATGAAGTAAAAAACAGTTCTGCTGTTTTTACTACTGTGGTTCCACTCTTTGGGCTCTCTTTGAATTATAAAGATATTTTTGTTGATGGAAAGCCTCCAAATTATATTATATTAATGTTTGTCCCATCCAGTGTTCTATATTTTAAGTACTCCTCATTTTGATAGACGTTGTTACTAAGCCTTTTCCTCCCCACTGGCCATCACTCCAGATCTTTTTCCAGAAGAGACTATATTCCCAGTCCTCAGGGTAGCTATTTTTGTTTTTTGTTTTTTGGGCTAGGATGAACCGGGGGGGGGGGGGGGGGAGACAGTCAATGCCAGGCCCTACTCTCGCAGGAACTCCTTTATAACTTACGTGTGGGTATACACCTGGCCCCCCCTCTTCTGTACCCAGTCGCCAGTCGAGTCAAGAGAATAAACTGTTTGCAGTATAAAGGTTATTTGTGTTTACACTTGGTTGAGGGTGATTTCAGCCTCTGTGGCCCTTCCGATCAACAGGCCCTTCTGTAGTTGCCCTTTTACTGTTGATTTGATAGTAGGCAGAAGTGGATATTATGCTCAGGATCCACAAGGTTCCCTTCCTGAGCCGGTGAACTGAGTCTTTCGTCACCTTTTCTGCAGGGCCAGGGAACTGGTGTCTGAGTGCTCTCCACGCTACTACTGCTCACCATTTACTCCATGTGTCCTGGCGGATAGCGTGTACCTCCCAGGACTCGGTTGGCTACCTCTCCAGATGGTCCTCCCAGCCCGGTACAGGCTGGCTTCAGATAGCTACCGGTCACCGCTCCGGCTTTTACGGGTCCTGGGCTGGGTTGTTTTGGGCCCACCTATAGGCACTCGATACCGTGGCGTCTGCTCAGGCCTCCAGAAACAGGCAGCATTCTCCACATGCGTCTGTTCGCTTGGTCCCTCCTACCGGAAGTCTTATTTACGTGCCTTTAACCTTGTCTCAACAGGAGTGTAAATTCGGATATTAGAGCCCAAAAGACAGAATTAGATTTTCTACGTGTTTAATAACAAAATATCAATACAGGTTACACATTGCAAAATTATAAAGACATTCAAAATAACATACAATTGCAAAGCTACAGTTCTTTAAAAAGAAAATGGGACATGAAAAGAATTACACAATATCTAACTTATTACCAAGTTCCTTTAGATATGTGGAGAATGCCGGTCCTGATGTTAGTGGTTTGGTCCACAGGACAGTTCTGCCTAAAAAGTCTTTCTGTTACATACTTGAACCAAATTTTCTTTTTCTTGTCAAAGACAACGCCCGGGTTATAATTTACAATGAGTCCAGCCAATGCAAAGAAGTCTTAGCTCCCACTATCAGTCCCCAAGGGGAGAAGCGTTCTGCATTCCTACACACAGTTACACTACTAAGGAGGGGGGGGAAGGAGGGGGGGTTCATCTTACAGCTTTTCTGAAAGCAGTTTTCACACACAAGAAAAAGCAATTCACATTATCCTTTTCCAGGCTGAGAACACAGTACCACCTTTGCGGGGTAGCCAATCCAGGTATCAACTACTCCACATGATTGTATCATGACAGCACAGTCTAGTCCAAAACAAACTTTCATTATTCAGATAGGGAATGTAATTTTAATCAACTATCTAATTTACATTTTGACCATTTTTCACCACTAGGGGGTGTTAGTTCATGTGTTTCATATAGATAACACTGTGCTCATGCACGTGGAGTTGCTAGGAGCCAGCACTGATTGGCTAAAATGCAAGTCTGTCAAAAGAACTGAAATAATGGGCAGTTTGCAGAGGCTCAGATACAAGGTAATCACAGAGGTAGAAAGTGTATTATTATAACTGTGTTGGTTATGCAAATTTGGGAATGAGTAATAAAGGGATATCTATCTTTTAAAACCATAAATATTCTGGTGTAGACTGCTTCTTTAAAGGGACACTAAACCCAATTTTTCTTTCTTTCATTATTCAGATGAAATTTTAAGCAACTTTCTAATTTACTCCTATTATCAATTTTTCTTCGTTCTCTTGCTATCTTTATTTTAAAAGCAGGAATTTAAATCTTAGCAGCCAGCCCATTTTAGGTTCAGCACCATGGATAACACTTGCTTATTGGAGGCTTACATTTCCCCACCAAAAAGCAAGCATAACCCAAGTTCTCAACCAAAAATGGGCCGGCTCCTATACATCACAATCCTTTTTTTTTTAAATAGAGATAGCAAGAGAATGAAGAAAATTGATAATAGGAGTGTATATTCCAGTTTCACTCAATGAAACCTATATCAAATATAAAGCCTGTATAGAAAATGTTTAGTTATGGATAATGAAACAACTTTGCAATTTACTTAAATTATTTATTTTGCCCCCTTTTCATGTAATTTAGCTCTTACATTTAAAAAAAAAAATCAAATTCTCTGAATTTCCAATGCTCCTGCTGTCTTCTCAAGGCCAACCCTGCTACATGTATGTCCCTAATTGGCCTTTTCAGCTAACAACTGCAAAACAATGCATTTTATACTAACTTTGCAACAGTGTTTAGCCTTGTTTTCTGTGGACTAAAGCCTAGATTGGCTCCTCCAAATAAAGCAAATGGTGGGCGGAGTTTGGTTACTGATAAACAGTTGCAGAAAAAAGGTTATTGACTTGGCTGATATTTTATTCTATAGCAACACAACAGAAATGTATTATAATTACAAGGTGGTTACTGTCCCTTTAACATCAAGGGTTGTGCTTGCACCCCATCCCATCAGAGTATTGCATGATATTATTGAGGCTTATGAAGAATGTAGCAAATGATGCATTCATATATCACAAAAATGAAGCATGTTTGCTGCTGGTAATGCCATGTTAGTATATGGGATATAGAAACTGACTTCAATTGTATGTACTGGATATAATACGATGTATTTGTGAGTGGAAGGTCAGGTGAGCTGTGAGCAGGGACAGGGCAATTGTCATGTTTAAAGGACCAGTCAACACAGTAGATTTGCATAATCAACAAATGCAAGATTACAAGACAATGCAATAGCACTTAGTCTGAACTTCAAATGAGTAGTAGATTTTTTTCTAACAATTTTAAAAGTTATGTCTTTTTCCACTCCCCCTGTGCCATGTGACAGCCATCAGCCAATCACAAATGCATACACGTACCATGTGACAGCCATCAGCCATTCACAAATGCATATACACTTATTCTTGCACATGCTCAGTAGGAGCTGGTGACTCAAAAAGTTTAAATATAAAAAGACTGTGCACATTTTGTTAAATGAAGTAATTTGGAAAGTTGTTTAAAATAGCATGCTCTATCTGAATAATGAAAGTTTAATTTTGATTGAGTGTCCCTTTAAGGTAGTCTTGGTGTGTGGCTGGTTTCAGAGTAAAACCTGGAACATCCCAGAAAATGTGGGAAGTTGATAAATTCTGGATTTGGTCATTTTAGGCTGAACCTGCCCTTATACAAGAACTGGTAATGATATGTAGATTTTCTTGTCACATTAGGTAAGAAGGGAAGATGATTGACAAGAAATAGATTTTTTTAAAAAACAACAAAACCTGTGGTTTATGATTGTCATGGCAACAGTATTCCTCAGTCATGGTGGTATCTTCTGCTAGTGGTAAGACAGAGCATAGAACCCACACTCATTTCTGTGCATGTAACAGGGCCTATTGTGGCTATAAAATGTAATTCTTTGTGTATTAGAGAAGGATGCAGTTACCTGATTGCAGACGCGCATTCCTTGAGATCTATGGTATTCTACTAAACTGGTTCAAAATGTTGTATACACAATATTTGTAACATTTGAAATGTTGTTAGTTTATGTTACAATAAAATTGCCAGAAAGGGCTGCAGCGCATTGTGCATCATCTTCATGGTGACATTTTATACTAATTCAAGGCTTCATGTTTTGTTTTTCACTTACAGGTGCATACTCTTATGGCTGTTCCTTGTGACACATTCTGATCCCTGTTATAAAAGTGTCAGGGAACCTTTTCTGGGTTCTGCTTTCCTCTGACATTGCTATCTGTCAGCTGTCTCTCAACAGTGTCCCAGAGGGTAAGGAACCCCGCAGGTGACAATGGTAGACTGTTACTAGAAACATCCCACACTAAGTAGCACTATGAATTCAGTGATATACATACAGCACTCATTCACACACATATGTGTACACTCACACACAAATACACATTCCATACAGTCTCTCAAACACTCACACACGCATACACTCTCCATACAGTCTCTCAAACACTCACACACGCATACACTCTCCATACAGTCTCTCAAACACTCACACACTCATACACTCTCCATACAGACTCTCAAACACAGATACACACACTCATACACTCTCCATACAGTCTCTCAAACACAGATACACACACTCATACACTCTCCATACAGTCTCTCAAACACAGACACTCATACACTCTCCATACAGTCTCTCAAACACAGACACACACACATTCATACACTTTCCATACAGTCTCTCAAACTCAGGCACACACACACGCATACACTCTCCATACAGTCTCTCAAAACACAGACACACACACACTCATACACTCTCCATACAGTCTCTCAAACACAGATACACACACACACTCATACACTCTCCATACAGTCTCTCAAACACAGACACTCATACACTCTCCATACAGTCTCTCAAATACAGACACACACACACTCATACACTCTCCATACAGTCTATCAAACACAGACACACACACTCATACACTCTCCATACAGTCTCTCAAACACAGACACACACGCATACACTTTCCATACAGTCTCTCAAACACTCACACACTCATACACTCTCCATACAGTCTCTCAAACACAGACACTCATACACTCTCCATACAGTCTCTCAAACACAGACACACACACATTCATACACTTTCCATACAGTCTCTCAAACTCAGGCACACACACACTCATACACTCTCCATACAGTCTCTCAAACACAGACACACACACACTCATACACTCTCCATACAGTCTCTCAAACACAGATACACACACACACTCATACACTTTCCATACAGTCTCTAAAACACAGACACACACACTCATACACTCTCCATACAGTCTCTCAAACACAGACACACACACACATACACTCTCCATACAGTCTCTCAAACACAGACACACACACTCATACACTCTCCATACAGTCTCTCAAACACAGACACACACACTCATACACTCTCCATACAGTCTCTCAAACACAGACACACACGCATACACTTTCCATACAGTCTCTCAAACACTCACACACTCATACACTCTCCATACAGACTCTCAAACACAGATACACACACTCATACACTCTCCATACAGTCTCTCAAACACAGACACTCATACACTCTCCATACAGTCTCTCAAACACAGACACACACACATTCATACACTTTCCATACAGTCTCTCAAACTCAGGCACACACACACACATACACTCTCCATACAGTCTCTCAAACACAGACACACACACACTCATACACTCTCCATACAGTCTCTCAAACACAAATACACACACACACACTCATACACTTTCCATACAGTCTCTAAAACACAGACACACACGCATACACTCTTTATACAGTCTCTCAAACACAGACACACACATTCATACAGTCTCTCAAACACAGACACACACACTCATACACTCTCCATACAGTCTCTCAAACACAGACACACACACTCATACACTCTCCATACAGTCTCTCAAACACAGACACACACACTCATACACTCTCCATACAGTCTCTCAAACACAGACACACACACTCATACACTCTCCATACAGTCTCTCAAACACAGATACACACACACACACACTCATACACTCTCCATACAGTCTCTCAAACACAGACACTCATACACTCTCCATACAGTCTCTCAAATACAGACACACACACACTCATACACTCTCCATACAGTCTCTCAAACACAGACACACACACTCATACACTCTCCATACAGTCTCTCAAACACAGACACACACGCATACACTCTCCATACAGTCTCTCAAACACAGACACTCATACACTCTCCATACAGTCTCTCAAATACAGACACACACACACTCATACACTCTCCATACAGTCTCTCAAACACAGACACACACACTCATACACTCTCCATACAGTCTCTCAAATACAGACACACACACACTCATACACTCTCCATACAGTCTCTCAAAACACAGACACACACACACTCATACACTCTCCATACAGTCTCTCAAACACAGATACACACACACACACACTCATACACTCTCCATACAGTCTCTCAAACACAGACACTCATACACTCTCCATACAGTCTCTCAAATACAGACACACACACACTCATACACTCTCCATACAGTCTCTCAAACACAGACACACACACTCATACACTCTCCATACAGTCTCTCAAACACAGACACACACGCATACACTTTCCATACAGTCTCTCAAACACTCACACACTCATACACTCTCCATACAGACTCTCAAACACAGATACACACACTCATACACTCTCCATACAGTCTCTCAAACACAGACACTCATACACTCTCCATACAGTCTCTCAAACACAGACACACACACATTCATACACTTTCCATACAGTCTCTCAAACTCAGGCACACACACACTCATACACTCTCCATACAGTCTCTCAAACACAGACACACACACACTCATACACTCTCCATACAGTCTCTCAAACACAGATACACACACACACTCATACACTTTCCATACAGTCTCTAAAACACAGACACACACACTCATACACTCTCCATACAGTCTCTCAAACACAGACACACACACACATACACTCTCCATACAGTCTCTCAAACACAGACACACACACTCATACACTCTCCATACAGTCTCTAAAACACAGACACACACACTCATACACTCTCCATACAGTCTCTCAAACACAGACACACACGCATACACTTTCCATACAGTCTCTCAAACACTCACACACTCATACACTCTCCATACAGACTCTCAAACACAGATACACACACTCATACACTCTCCATACAGTCTCTCAAACACAGACACTCATACACTCTCCATACAGTCTCTCAAACACAGACACACACACATTCATACACTTTCCATACAGTCTCTCAAACTCGGCACACACACACACATACACTCTCCATACAGTCTCTCAAACACAGACACACACACACTCATACACTCTCCATACAGTCTCTCAAACACAGATACACACACACACACTCATACACTTTCCATACAGTCTCTAAAACACAGACACACACGCATACACTCTTTATACAGTCTCTCAAACACAGACACACACATTCATACAGTCTCTCAAACACAGACACACACACTCATACACTCTCCATACAGTCTCTCAAACACAGACACACACACTCATACACTCTCCATACAGTCTCTCAAACACAGACACACACACTCATACACTCTCCATACAGTCTCTCAAACACAGACACACACACTCATACACTCTCCATACAGTCTCTCAAACACAGATACACACACTCATACACTCTCCATACAGTCTCTCAAACACAGACACACACACTCATACACTCTTTATACAGTCCCTCAAACACAGACACACTCTCCATACACTCTCATACACTCATACACACTCCATACAGACTCTCAAACACAGACACACACACTCATACACTCTCCATACAGTCTCTCAAACACAGATACACACACTCATACACACTCCATACAGTCTCTCAAACACAGACACACACACTCATACAGTCTCTCAAACACAGACACACTCTCCATACACTCTCATACACTCTCATACACTCATACACACTCCATACAGACTCTCAAACACAGACACACACACTCATACACTCTCCATACAGTCTCTCAAACACAGACACACACACTCATACACTCTTTATACACTCATACTCTCTCCATACACTCTCCATACAGTCTCTCAAACACAGACACACAACTCATACACTCTCCATATAGTCTCTCAAACACACTCATACACTCTCCATACAGACACACACACTCATACACTCTCCATACAGTCTCTCAAACACAGATACACACACTCATACACTCTCCATACAGTCTCTCAAACACAGACACACACACTCATACACTCTTTATACAGTCTCTCAAAACACAGACACACACACACTCATACACTCTCCATACAGTCTCTCAAACACAGATACACACACACACTCATACACTCTCCATACAGTCTCTCAAACACAGACACTCATACACTCTCCATACAGTCTCTCAAACACAGACACACACACATTCATACACTTTCCATACAGTCTCTCAAACTCAGGCACACACACACTCATACACTCTCCATACAGTCTCTCAAACACAGACACACACACACTCATATACTCTCCATACAGTCTCTCAAACACAGATACACACACACACTCATACACTTTCCATACAGTCTCTAAAACACAGACACACACACTCATACACTCTCCATACAGTCTCTCAAACACAGACACACACACACATACACTCTCCATACAGTCTCTCAAACACAGACACACACACTCATACACTCTCCATACAGTCTCTCAAACACAGACACACACACTCATACACTCTCCATACAGTCTCTCAAACACAGACACACACGCATACACTTTCCATACAGTCTCTCAAACACTCACACACTCATACACTCTCCATACAGACTCTCAAACACAGATACACACACTCATACACTCTCCATACAGTCTCTCAAACACAGACACTCATACACTCTCCATACAGTCTCTCAAACACAGACACACACACATTCATACACTTTCCATACAGTCTCTCAAACTCAGGCACACACACTGTAACGGTACCAACCGGATACCAAGGGTTAACACCAGGGAACAATGTCCTGCATAGGGAATCAGCAATTCACAACCCAGCCAGTTTTCAGGTTTAAACAGAATGAATTTTATTAAGGCTCATATGCCCAGTATTTATGCAGGTCTGACCCCCCCAGAAGGGGGGTTGAAAGAATGTTGTACATTGAATGGAGGGAACACGCCCTTTTACATGATACAATAGAATACCTTGCTCAAGCTGATAACAATTTAAACACAGACACACACTTGGCTTTCCTTATCATCTAGGGTCTGCTCTCTGAGGTTGATTAAACAATGGACTGTGTATCAATAACATTAATGACAGTGCACAATAGCTGAGGCTAAAGCTGAACACAGTTAACTCTTTCAGTGCTGACAGAAGGGTCTGTCACATCTACATAGCACAATATACAGCCTATAGACAACCTTTCTTATGTTATAGTCCAGAAGTGGCTAGGTTTGCCACAATGCTCCCCCAGAACCAAGCCGGCATACACAGTCTGATCCCAACGGATCGGCTTGGGGATGTCCGGGGCAACAACTTTCGGCTCAAGTAAGCTACGGGGTGTTCTCCGCCATCTGCTCCAACTTGGCTCAGTACTGCCCCCACCCCAAACATGGAAGCGTCTCTTCCCGGAGGGACTGGGCTTGGGTAGTCACAGGGTTAACATCAGCGGGATCCATGGGAGCATAGGCAGAAACAAGGGGGGCCAAGTCATTTCCAAGGAGAACATCAGCAGGTAAGTCCTTCTTGACCCCCACATTCACAAGTCTAGCGCCCACTCCCCAATCCAAATGTACCCTGGCAACAGGTAGGCGGAACACAGTGCCCCCTGCTACCCTCACAGCCACAGTGTCTCCAGTGTGCTGTTTCTCAGGCACCAAGTTCTCTTGAAGCAAGGTCATGGTAGCACCAGTATCCCGTAGACAACTGACCTCCTTCCCATTCACTTTAACCCGTTGCCGGTTATTCCGGTGGGCAGCTTGCACGGGGTCTGCTTCATGTAGGCTGCCCCAGCATTCTGGCGCCTCTACGTAGCGGGCCACAGGCTGAGGATTATGTGGGATTCCGCCAGCGGGTCTTCTCCAGGACTGTGCTTGATTCGCTGCGTTTAGGGGACACTCTGGTCTTTTGTGCCCTAGTTGCTTACATCCAAAGCACCGAATAGGTTGTGAGTAGCCCCGCGAATTGAACCGGGCTCTCTGAGGGTAGTTCGTGGCCGGAGGCCGTGTGGTATAGCGGTGCGCCGGGGGTTGGTAACTGGCAGCTGCTGGGGTGACTGGGGGTCCGTACTCCACTCTAGCAGTGGGCAATCGGTATACTGCTCCCCCTGCCCCTCGTACTGCCACGGATCCGCCAGTGGGTGCTGTATCCGGCACCAAATGGGGAGCTATCAGGGTTAAAGTAGCTCCCGAATCCCGAAGTCCCTGGACCGACATCACCTCATGCAGAATTCCCAGGGGTTCCTCGGCTTGGGTGCTCAACACCTCATGAGCGGCTGGCTCCGTTTGGTAATGGTGAGCAGCCGCCCTTGGGGCCAGGTTCTGTCTGACCTGGTTCCAAGCTTGTCTGCTCCGATTTTGGGTGCACTCACGTGCCATATGTCCCCACTGCTTGCAGGTGTGGCATTGTATATTAGCCCGTCCGTTGTTAGGCTGTAGTCCATGGTGCCTCCTGGCATCAAAATGCTGGTCTGCTAATCTGGCTGCTTCGGTTAAGGTGAGGGGTTTTCGATCTCTCACCCATTCTTGGGCTTCTGGGGACAAGCCGTTAAAGAATTGCTCCAACAGCATCAGTTGTCGCAATTCTTCCATGGTGGTAGCTTGGCTGGCCTGTATCCACCCCTGAGATGCTTGATCCAGCTTGTGGGCCCACTCTGCATGGGAATCTCTTTCTGGCTTGCGCAGGCCTCTAAACTTGCGCCGGTATGCCTCTGAGGTAATGGCATATCTTTCCAAGATCGCTCTCTTCACTTTAGCGTAATCCTTGCTGTCCTCCCTGGGTACAGCGCGATACGCTTCCGCTGCCCTACCGGCTAGCTTGCCTGCTAGCACCGGCACCCATACGGACTGCTCCAAATCATGTAACTCGCACAGTCTCTCAAAATCCTGTAAATACCCATCAATCTCATCCTTCTCCTCACAAAACATTTTAAATGCATGGTATGGGATTTTGGGTCTTACTGGGTTGCTGAGTGCGTCCAAAATGGATTCTATTCCGCGGACTGTGTGCCATCACGTACTCCTGAACATCTGCCATTACCACGGATAGCATATCCCGTGGTACAGGTTGGGGTAAAAATTCCAGCCTGGTCCTCATTTCCCTCTGGTATAGGGTCTCCTCCATGGCTGCTGGAGGCGTAGCGCTGCGAGCTCTGTCTCCCTCCATCAGCTCAGCAATTAATATAGCCTTGGGTTTGCTGCTGCCTATCTTTCCCCTGGCTTCTAGCAGTTCCTTTTACGTTTGTCTCTTTAGCTTAGAATAATCCATCTCCATTCACTTCGGTCCCTGGTACTCCTTCCATCTTAGTCAGTATTGTAGTAATCCCCCTCTTCCTGAGGTTACTGGCTTGTGTAGTTGCTCTTCTGGGCGATAAGGTTCATTCCGTCGCTTGCCACCAATTGTAACGGTACCAACCGGATACCAAGGGTTAACACCAGGGAACAATGTCCTGCATAGGGAATCAGCAATTCACAACCCAGCCAGTTTTCAGGTTTAAACAGAATGAATTTTATTAAGGCTCATATGCCCAGTATTTATGCAGGTCTGACCCCCCCAGAAGGGGGGTTGAAAGAATGTTGTACATTGAATGGAGGGAACACGCCCTTTTACATGATACAATAGAATACCTTGCTCAAGCTGATAACAATTTAAACACAGACACACACTTGGCTTTCCTTATCATCTAGGGTCTGCTCTCTGAGGTTGATTAAACAATGGACTGTGTATCAATAACATTAATGACAGTGCACAATAGCTGAGGCTAAAGCTGAACACAGTTAACTCTTTCAGTGCTGACAGAAGGGTCTGTCACATCTACATAGGACAATATACAGCCTATAGACAACCTTTCTTATGTTATAGTCCAGAAGTGGCTAGGTTTGCCACACACACACACATACACTCTCCATACAGTCTCTCAAACACAGACACACACACACTCATACACTCTCCATACAGTCTCTCAAACACAGATACACACACACACACTCATACACTTTCCATACAGTCTCTAAAACACAGACACACACGCATACACTCTTTATACAGTCTCTCAAACACAGACACACACATTCATACAGTCTCTCAAACACAGACACACACACTCATACACTCTCCATACAGTCTCTCAAACACAGACACACACACTCATACACTCTCCATACAATCTCTCAAACACAGACACACACACTCATACACTCTCCATACAGTCTCTCAAACACAGACACACACACTCATACACTCTCCATACAGTCTCTCAAACACAGATACACACACTCATACACTCTCCATACAGTCTCTCAAACACAGACACACACACTCATACACTCTTTATACAGTCCCTCAAACACAGACACACTCTCCATACACTCTCATACACTCATACACACTCCATACAGACTCTCAAACACAGACACACACACTCATACACTCTCCATACAGTCTCTCAAACACAGATACACACACTCATACACTCTCCATACAGTCTCTCAAACACAGACACACACACTCATACAGTCTCTCAAACACAGACACACTCTCCATACACTCTCATACACTCTCATACACTCATACACACTCCATACAGACTCTCAAACACAGACACACACACTCATACACTCTCCATACAGACTCTCCAACACAGACACACACACTCATACACTCTCCATACAGTCTCTCAAACACAGACACACACACTCATACACTCTTTATACACTCATACTCTCTCCATACACTCTCCATACAGTCTCTCAAACACAGACACACAACTCATACACTCTCCATATAGTCTCTCAAACACACTCATACACTCTCCATACAGTCTCTCAAATACAGACACTCATTCACACACATATGTGTACACTCACACACGCATACACTTTCCATACAGTCTCTCAAACACTCACACGCATACACTCTCCATACAGTCTCTCAAACACAGACACACAACTCATACACTCTCCATATAGTCTCTCAAACACACTCATACACTCTCCATACAGTCTCTCAAATACAGACACTCATTCACACACATATGTGTACACTCACACACGCATACACTTTCCATACAGTCTCTCAAACACTCACACGCATACACTCTCCATACAGTCTCTCAAGCACAGACACACACGCATACACTTTCCATACAGTCTCTCAAACAGCATACACTCTCCATACAATATCTCAAATACAGACACACACACACACTCATACACTCTCCATACAGTCTCTCAAACACAGGCGCACACACACTCATACACTCTCCATACAGTCTCTCAAACACAGACACACACTCATACACTCTCCATACAGTCTCTCAAATACAGACACACACACTCATACACTCTCCATACAGCCTCTCAAACACAAACACACTCATACAGTCTCTCAAACACAGACACACTCACTCATACTCTCTCCATACAGTCTCTCAAACACAGACACACACACTCATACACTCTCCATACAGTCTCACAAATACAGACACTCACACTCATACACTCTCCATACAGTCTCTCAAACACAGACACACACACTCATACACTCTCCATACAGTCTCTCAAATACAAACACTCACACTCTCCATACAGTCTCTCAAACACAGACACACACACTCATACACTCTCCATACAGTCTCTCAAATACAGAGACACACACACTCATACACTCTCCATACAGTCTCTCAAACACAGACACACACACTCATACACTCTCCATACAGTCTCTCAAATACAGACACACACACACTCATACACTCTCCATACAGTCTCTCAAACACAGACACACACACTCATACACTCTCCATACAGTCTCTCAAATACAGACACACACGCTCATACACTCTCCATACAGTCTCTCAAACACAGACACACACTCATACACTCTTCATACAGTCTCTCAAATGCAGACAAACACACACTCATATACTCTCCATACAGTCTCTCAAATACCGACACACACATTCATGCACTCTTCATACAGTCTCTCAAACACTGACACACACACTTATGCACTCTCCATACAATCTCTCAAACACAGACACACACACTCATACACTCTCCATACAGTCTCTCAAACACAGACACACACACACTCATACACTCTCCATACAGTCTCTCAAATACCGACACACATACTCATGCACTTTCCATACAGTCTCTCCAACACAGACACACACACTCATACACTCTCCATACAGTCTCTCAAACACAGACACACACACACTCATACACTCTCCATACAGTCTCTCAAACACAGGCGCACATACACTCATACACTCTCCATACAGTCTCTCAAACACAGACACACACTCATACACTCTCCATACAGTCTCTCAAATACAGACACACACACTCATACACTCTCCATACAGCATCTCAAACACAAACACACTCATACAGTCTCTCAAACACAGACACACACACTCATACTCTCTCCATACAGTCTCTCAAACACAGACACACACACTCATACACTCTCCATACAGTCTCTCAAATACAGACACTCACACTCATACAATCTCCATACAGTCTCTCAAACACAGACACACACACTCATACACTCTCCATACAGTCTCTCAAATACAAACACTCACACTCTCCATACAGTCTCTCAAACACAGACACACACTCATACACTCTTCATACAGTCTCTCAAATGCAGACAAACACACACTCATATACTCTCCATACAGTCTCTCAAATACCGACACACACATTCATGCACTCTTCATACAGTCTCTCAAACACTGACACACACACTTATGCACTCTCCATACAATCTCTCAAACACAGACACACACACTCATACACTCTCCATACAGTCTCTCAAACACAGACACACACACACTCATACACTCTCCATACAGTCTCTCAAATACCGACACACATACTCATGCACTTTCCATACAGTCTCTCCAACACAGACACACACACTCATACACTCTCCATACAGTCTCTCAAACACAGACACACACACACTCATACACTCTCCATACAGTCTCTCAAACACAGGCGCACATACACTCATACACTCTCCATACAGTCTCTCAAACACAGACACACACTCATACACTCTCCATACAGTCTCTCAAATACAGACACACACACTCATACACTCTCCATACAGCATCTCAAACACAAACACACTCATACAGTCTCTCAAACACAGACACACACACTCATACTCTCTCCATACAGTCTCTCAAACACAGACACACACACTCATACACTCTCCATACAGTCTCTCAAATACAGACACTCACACTCATACAATCTCCATACAGTCTCTCAAACACAGACACACACACTCATACACTCTCCATACAGTCTCTCAAATACAAACACTCACACTCTCCATACAGTCTCTCAAACACAGACACACACTCATACACTCTTCATACAGTCTCTCAAATGCAGACAAACACACACTCATATACTCTCCATACAGTCTCTCAAATACCGACACACACATTCATGCACTCTTCATACAGTCTCTCAAACACTGACACACACACTTATGCACTCTCCATACAATCTCTCAAACACAGACACACACACTCATACACTCTCCATACAGTCTCTCAAACACAGACACACACACTCATACACTCTCCATACAGTCTCTCAAACACAGACACACACACACTCATACGCTCTCCATACAGTCTCTCAAATACCGACACACATACTCATGCACTTTCCATACAGTCTCTCCAACACAGACACACACACTCATACACTCTCCATACAGTCTCTCAAACACAGACACACACACACTCATACACTCTCCATACAGTCTCTCAAATACAGACACACACACACTCATACACTCTTTATACAGTCTCTCAAACGCAGACACACACACTCATACACTCTCCATACAGTCTCTCAAAAACAGACACACACACTCATACACTCTCCATACAGTCTCTCAAACACAGACACACACACTCATACACTCTCCATACAGTCTCATACACTCATATACTCTCCATACAATCTCTCAAATACAGACACACACACTCATACACTCTCCATACAGTCTCTCAAACACACTCATACACTCTCCATACAGTCTCTCAAATACAGACACTCATTCACACACATATGTGTACACTCACACACGCATACACTTTCCATACAGTCTCTCAAACACTCACACGCATACACTCTCCATACAGTCTCTCAAACACAGACACACACGCATACACTTTCCATACAGTCTCTCAAACAGCATTCACTCTCCATACAATCTCTCAAATACAGACACACACACACACACACACTCATACACTCTCCATACAGTCTCTCAAACACAGGCGCACACACACTCATACACTCTCCATACAGTCTCTCAAACACAGACACACACTCATACACTCTCCATACAGTCTCTCAAATACAGACACACACTCATACACTCTCCATACAGTCTCTCAAATACAGACACACACACTCATACACTCTCCATACAGTCTCTCAAATACAGACACACTCATACAGTCTCTCAAACACAGACACACACACTCATACTCTCTCCATACAGTCTCTCAAACACAGACACACACACTCATACACTCTCCATACAGTCTCTCAAATACAGACACTCACACTCATACACTCTCCATACAGTCTCTCAAATACAGACACACACACTCATACACTCTCCATACAGCCTCTCAAACACAGACACACTCATACAGTCTCTCAAACACAGACACACACACTCATACTCTCTCCATACAGTCTCTCAAACACAGACACACACACTCATACACTCTCCATACAGTCTCTCAAATACAGACACTCACACTCATACACTCTCCATACAGTCTCTCAAACACAGACACACACACTCATACACTCTCCATACAGTCTCTCAAATACAAACACTCACACTCTCCATACAGTCTCTCAAACACAGACACGCACACTCATACACTCTCCATACAGTCTCTCAAATACAGACACACACACACTCATACACTCTCCATACAGTCTCTCAAACACAGACACACACACTCATACACTCTCCATACAGTCTCTCAAATACAGACACACACGCTCATACACTCTCCATACAGTCTCTCAAACACAGACACACACTCATACACTCTTCATACAGTCTCTCAAATGCAGACAAACACACAATCATATACTCTCCATACAGTCTCTCAAATACCGACACACACATTCATGCACTCTTCATACAGTCTCTCAAACACTGACACACACACTTATGCACTCTCCATACAATCTCTCAAACACAGACACACACACTCATACACTCTCCATACAGTCTCTCAAACACAGACACACACACACTCATACACTCTCCATAGAGTCTCTCAAATACCGACACACATACTCATGCACTTTCCATACAGTCTCTCCAACACAGACACACACACTCATACACTCTCCATACAGTCTCTCAAACACAGACACACTCATACACTCTCCATACAGTCTCTCAAATACAGACACACACACACTCATACACTCTTTATACAGTCTCTCAAACACAGACACACACACTCATACACTCTCCATACAGTCTCTCAAACACAGACACACACACTCATACACTCTCCATACAGTCTCTCAAACACAGACACACACACTCATACACTCTCCATACAATCTCTCAAATACAGACACACACACTCATACACTCTCCATACAGTCTCTCAAATACAGACACACACACCTATACACTCTCCATACAGACTCTCAAACACAGACACACACGCATACACTCTCCATACAGTCTCTCCAACACAGACACACACACTCATACACTCTCTATACAGTCTCTCAAATACAGACACACAACACCCATACACTCTTTATACAGACACACACACCTATACACTCTCCATACAGTCTCTCAAACACAGACACACATGCATACAGTCTCTCCAACACACACACACACACACACTCATACACTCTCCATACAGTCTCTCAAATACAGACACACACACACTCATACACTCTCCATACAGTCTCTCAAACACAGACAAACACACTCATACACTCTCCATACAGTCTCTCAAATACAGACACACACACTCATACACTGTCCATACAGTCTCTCAAACACAGACACACACTCATACAGTCTCCATACAGTCTCTCAAACACAGTCGCACACACACTCATACACTCTCCATACAGTCTCTCAAACACAGGCGCACACACTCATACACTCTCCATACAGTCTCTTAAACACAGACACACTCATACACTCTTCATACAGTCTCTCAAATGCAGACAAACACACAATCATATACTCTCCATACAGTCTCTCAAATACCGACACACACATTCATGCACTCTTCATACAGTCTCTCAAACACTGACACACACACTTATGCACTCTCCATACAATCTCTCAAACACAGACACACACACTCATACACTCTCCATACAGTCTCTCAAACACAGACACACACACACTCATACACTCTCCATACAGTCTCTCAAATACCGACACACATACTCATGCACTTTCCATACAGTCTCTCCAACACAGACACACACACTCATACACTCTCCATACAGTCTCTCAAACACAGACACACTCATACACTCTCCATACAGTCTCTCAAATACAGACACACACACACTCATACACTCTTTATACAGTCTCTCAAACACAGACACACACACTCATACACTCTCCATACAGTCTCTCAAACACAGACACACACACTCATACACTCTCCATACAGTCTCTCAAACACAGACACACACACTCATACACTCTTCATACAGTCTCTCAAATGCAGACAAACACACAATCATATACTCTCCATACAGTCTCTCAAATACCGACACACACATTCATGCACTCTTCATACAGTCTCTCAAACACTGACACACACACTTATGCACTCTCCATACAATCTCTCAAACACAGACACACACACTCATACACTCTCCATACAGTCTCTCAGACACACACACACTCATACACTCTCCATACAGTCTCTCAAATACCGACACACATACTCATGCACTTTCCATACAGTCTCTCCAACACAGACACACACACTCATACACTCTCCATACAGTCTCTCAAACACAGACACACTCATACACTCTCCATACAGTCTCTCAAATACAGACACACACACACTCATACACTCTTTATACAGTCTCTCAAACACAGACACACACACTCATACACTCTCCATACAGTCTCTCAAACACAGACACACACACTCATACACTCTCCATACAGTCTCTCAAACACAGACACACACACTCATACACTCTCCATACAATCTCTCAAATACAGACACACACACTTATACACTCTCCATACAGTCTCTCAAATACAGACACACACACCTATACACTCTCCATACAGACTCTCAAACACAGACACACACGCATACACTCTCCATACAGTCTCTCCAACACAGACACACACACTCATACACTCTCTATACAGTCTCTCAAATACAGACACACAACACCCATACACTCTTTATACAGACACACACACCTATACACTCTCCATACAGTCTCTCAAACACAGACACACATGCATACAGTCTCTCCAACACACACACACACACTCATACACTCTCCATACAGTCTCTCAAATACAGACACATACACACTCATACACTCTCCATACAGTCTCTCAAACACAGACAAACACACTCATACACTCTCCATACAGTCTCTCAAATACAGACACACACACTCATACACTGTCCATACAGTCTCTCAAACACAGACACGCACTCATACAGTCTCCATACAGTCTCTCAAACACAGTCGCACACACACTCATACACTCTCCATACAGTCTCTCAAACACAGGCGCACACACTCATACACTCTCCATACAGTCTCTTAAACACAGACACACTCATACACTCTTCATACAGTCTCTCAAATGCAGACAAACACACAATCATATACTCTCCATACAGTCTCTCAAATACCGACACACACATTCATGCACTCTTCATACAGTCTCTCAAACACTGACACACACACTTATGCACTCTCCATACAATCTCTCAAACACAGACACACACACTCATACACTCTCCATACAGTCTCTCAAACACAGACACACACACACTCATACACTCTCCATACAGTCTCTCAAATACCGACACACATACTCATGCACTTTCCATACAGTCTCTCCAACACAGACACACACACTCATACACTCTCCATACAGTCTCTCAAACACAGACACACTCATACACTCTCCATACAGTCTCTCAAATACAGACACACACACACTCATACACTCTTTATACAGTCTCTCAAACACAGACACACACACTCATACACTCTCCATACAGTCTCTCAAACACAGACACACACACTCATACACTCTCCATACAGTCTCTCAAACTCAGACACACACACTCATACACTCTCCATACAATCTCTCAAATACAGACACACACACTCATACACTCTCCATACAGTCTCTCAAATACAGACACACACACCTATACACTCTCCATACAGACTCTCAAACACAGACACACACGCATACACTCTCCATACAGTCTCTCCAACACAGACACACACACTCATACACTCTCTATACAGTCTCTCAAATACAGACACACAACACCCATACACTCTTTATACAGACACACACACCTATACACTCTCCATACAGTCTCTCAAACACAGACACACATGCATACAGTCTCTCCAACACACACACACACACTCATACACTCTCCATACAGTCTCTCAAATACAGACACACACACACTCATACACTCTCCATACAGTCTCTCAAACACAGACAAACACACTCATACACTCTCCATACAGTCTCTCAAATACAGACACACACACTCATACACTGTCCATACAGTCTCTCAAACACAGACACGCACTCATACAGTCTCCATACAGTCTCTCAAACACAGTCGCACACACACTCATACATTCTCCATACAGTCTCTCAAACACAGACACACACACACTCATACACTCTCCATACAGTCTCTCAAATACAGACACACACACACTCATACACTCTTTATACAGTCTCTCAAACGCAGACACACACACTCATACACTCTCCATACAGTCTCTCAAAAACAGACACACACACTCATACACTCTCCATACAGTCTCTCAAACACAGACACACACACTCATACACTCTCCATACAGTCTCATACACTCATATACTCTCCATACAGTCTCTCAAATACAGACACTCATACACTCTTTATACAGTCTCTCAAACGCAGACACACACACTCATACACTCTCCATACAGTCTCTCAAAAACAGACACACACACTCATACACTCTCCATACAGTCTCTCAAACACAGACACACACACTCATACACTCTCCATACAGTCTCATACACTCATATACTCTCCATACAATCTCTCAAATACAGACACACACACTCATACACTCTCCATACAGTCTCTCAAACACACTCATACACTCTCCATACAGTCTTTTAAATACAGACACTCATTCACACACATATGTGTACACTCACACACGCATACACTTTCCATACAGTCTCTCAAACACTCACACGCATACACTCTCCATACAGTCTCTCAAACACAGACACACACGCATACACTTTCCATACAGTCTCTCAAACAGCATACACTCTCCATACAATCTCTCAAATACAGACACACACACACACACTCATACACTCTCCATACAGTCTCTCAAACACAGGCGCACACACACTCATACACTCTCCATACAGTCTCTCAAACACAGACACACACTCATACACTCTCCATACAGTCTCTCAAATACAGACACACACTCATACACTCTCCATACAGTCTCTCAAATACAGACACACACACTCATACACTCTCCATACAGTCTCTCAAATACAGACACACTCATACAGTCTCTCAAACACAGACACACACACTCATACTCTCTCCATACAGTCTCTCAAACACAGACACACACACTCATACACTCTCCATACAATCTCTCAAATACAGACACTCACACTCATACACTCTCCATACAGTCTCTCAAATACAGACACACACACTCATACACTCTCCATACAGCCTCTCAAACACAGACACACTCATACAGTCTCTCAAACACAGACACACACACTCATACTCTCTCCATACAGTCTCTCAAACACAGACACACACACTCATACACTCTCCATACAGTCTCTCAAATACAGACACTCACACTCATACACTCTCCGTACAGTCTCTCAAACACAGACACACACACTCATACACTCTCCATACAGTCTCTCAAATACAAACACTCACACTCTCCATACAGTCTCTCAAACACAGACACGCACACTCATACACTCTCCATACAGTCTCTCAAATACAGACACACACACACTCATACACTCTCCATACAGTCTCTCAAACACAGACACACACACTCATACACTCTCCATACAGTCTCTCAAATACAGACACACACGCTCATACACTCTCCATACAGTCTCTCAAACACAGACACACACTCATACACTCTTCATACAGTCTCTCAAATGCAGACAAACACACAATCATATACTCTCCATACAGTCTCTCAAATACCGACACACACATTCATGCACTCTTCATACAGTCTCTCAAACACTGACACACACACTTATGCACTCTCCATACAATCTCTCAAACACAGACACACACACTCATACACTCTCCATACAGTCTCTCAAACACAGACACACACACACTCATACACTCTCCATACAGTCTCTCAAATACCGACACACATACTCATGCACTTTCCATACAGTCTCTCCAACACAGACACACACACTCATACACTCTCCATACAGTCTCTCAAACACAGACACACTCATACACTCTCCATACAGTCTCTCAAATACAGACACACACACTCATACACTCTTTATACAGTCTCTCAAACACAGACACACACACTCATACACTCTCCATACAGTCTCTCAAACACAGACACACACACTCATACACTCTCCATACAGTCTCTCAAACACAGACACACACACTCATACACTCTCCATACAATCTCTCAAATACAGACACACACACTCATACACTCTCCATACAGTCTCTCAAATACAGACACACACACCTATACACTCTCCATACAGACTCTCAAACACAGACACACACACATACACTCTCCATACAGTCTCTCCAACACAGACACACACACTCATACACTCTCTATACAGTCTCTCAAATACAGACACACAACACCCATACACTCTTTATACAGACACACACACCTATACACTCTCCATACAGTCTCTCAAATACAGACACACACACTCATACACTGTCCATACAGTCTCTCAAACACAGACACGCACTCATACAGTCTCCATACAGTCTCTCAAACACAGTCGCACACACACTCATACACTTTCCATACAGTCTCTCAAACACAGGCACACACACTCATACACTCTCCATACAGTCTCTTAAACACAGACACACTCATACACTCTTCATACAGTCTCTCAAATGCAGACAAACACACAATCATATACTCTCCATACAGTCTCTCAAATACCGACACACACATTCATGCACTCTTCATACAGTCTCTCAAACACTGACACACACACTTATGCACTCTCCATACAATCTCTCAAACACAGACACACACACTCATACACTCTCCATACAGTCTCTCAAACACAGACACACACACACTCATGCACTCTCCATACAGTCTCTCAAATACCGACACACATACTCATGCACTTTCCATACAGTCTCTCCAACACAGACACACACACTCATACACTCTCCATACAGTCTCTCAAACACAGACACACTCATACACTCTCCATACAGTCTCTCAAATACAGACACACACACACTCATACACTCTTTATACAGTCTCTCAAACACAGACACACACACTCATACACTCTCCATACAGTCTCTCAAACACAGACACACACACTCATACACTCTCCATACAGTCTCTCAAACACAGACACACACACTCATACACTCTCCATACAATCTCTCAAATACAGACACACACACTCATACACTCTCCATACAGTCTCTCAAATACAGACACACACACCTATACACTCTCCATACAGACTCTCAAACACAGACACACACGCATACACTCTCCATACAGTCTCTCCAACACAGACACACACACTCATACACTCTCTATACAGTCTCTCAAATACAGACACACAACACCCATACACTCTTTATACAGACACACACACCTATACACTCTCCATACAGTCTCTCAAACACAGACACACATGCATACAGTCTCTCCAACACACACACACACACTCATACACTCTCCATACAGTCTCTCAAATACAGACACACACACACTCATACACTCTCCATACAGTCTCTCAAACACAGACAAACACACTCATACACTCTCCATACAGTCTCTCAAATACAGACACACACACTCATACACTGTCCATACAGTCTCTCAAACACAGACACGCACTCATACAGTCTCCATACAGTCTCTCAAACACAGTCGCACACACACTCATACATTCTCCATACAGTCTCTCAAACACAGGCGCACACACTCATACACTCTCCATACAGTCTCTTAAACACAGACACACACACTCATACACTCTCCATACAGTCTCTCAAATACAGACACACACACTCATACACTCTCCATACAGTCTCTCAAACACAGACACACACACTCATACACTCTCCATACAGTCTCTCAAACACAGACACACTCATACACTCTCCATACAGTCTCTCAAACACAGACACACACACTCATACACTCTCCATACAGTCTCTCAAATACAGACACTCACACTCATACACTCTCCATACAGTCTCTCAAACACAGACACACTCTCCATACACTCTCCATACACTCTCCATACACTCTCCATACACTCTTATACACACTCCATACAGACTCTCAAACACAGACACACACACTCATACACTCTTCATACAGTCTCTCAAATACAGACACACACACTCATAACTCTCCATACAGTCTCTCAAATACAAACACTCACACTCTCCATACAGTCTCTCAAACACAGACACTCACACTCATACACTTTCCATACTGTCTCTCAAACACAGACGCACACGCACTTTCCCAAACACACAAACAGGCAAACTCACTAATATAAACTGTGTAAAGGTACATTAGACCTTCAATGCAGGTGATGAAGCTGGTTTTAAAGCTGCACCAGAGTCTGAGAAGTATCGTATCCTACAGAGAAGTATAGTAAAAATGCCTGTTGGTAAGATGCCTTCAAACACAGATTTTAAAACAGTGTTTCTCAACCGTGGTCCTTACTTTCCCCTAACAAGCCAGTATAGCTGCGGAATCTGTTGGCGCTCTTCAAATACCTGATAATAATAATAATAATAGCTGAACTAGAGCACAGGACAAATAATCAGCTGATGGGTGAGAGCAGGTTAGTTACCATGGTTACTGATCAGCTGATTATTTCACCTGTGCTCTAATTCAGCTATAATGAAAACCTGGCCTGTTGGGAGCACTTGAGGACCACGGTTGAGAAACACTGGTGTAAAACATTCCACACCCAATCTTGATTGCAGGACAGGTTCCTTTTTAAATTATCGCCACTATCACAATGATTTTAACGTCAGGACCTTGGTTTTAAGGTTTTGTTTTGGTTATGATAAAAAAGTGTGTTTCCTCTTCATAAACGGGTTAAACACATAGGTAAAGTTCCACTTATTCTGCTTGACACAGCCAGGAGAATCGGTCACATGTGGCACCAATCACTGGTCATTTTTTACTTACAATTCTACAACAAATGCACAGCACCAATTAATAAAAGTATTCAAACAGGATCTCTTTATTAGAATATTACTCCACAATAGTGATATCTCAAACTACAATGAGCCCTTAATCATGCTTAAAACATAGTAGCAAACAAACAAATTAATACCTTTCTTTGACAATCACCTTAATTTAACACACCTGTAACAACTTATAGAAACCCTTTTTTAAGAATAAAACTAGGAAGGCATGTAAGAGCTAAGGAGTGTACATATCTTTACCATTCAATGGCAGCAGTGTTTGCAACTATGTATAACATCACTATAAAAATTGTTGCAAACACTGTCAGATGGCTAAAGACACCTGCAAGGTCCTGACCTCGCCAATGATTACTCTTTAACAAAGGATACAGAGTGGAAATTTATTTAAAATGTATTGAAAATGTCATGCACTATCCAATTTAAATGTAAGTGCAACTTTCAATTTGACAATAATGTTACTTTAACCCATTTGCAGGGGTTTAACACATAGGGCGCAATCAAATATACGGCGCAGGTTTCGGCCGTAATTTCACCTTGCACCTCGGGGTATTACATATATTTCGCCGGCATTTCCTAAGTGCCGTAAGTCGGATCAACTAGCGATGTCCAGAAATAAGCGTAAATACAAATTTCTGGATTCGCCAGTGACTTACGGCACTTTAGAACCTGCCGGCGCCTAAGAAAAGTAACTAAAATTTTAAATCTCCCGTAACTGTCTAACACACCTCCCAAAAATAAGCCTGACACGTATACCCCTATATCCGCAATCCCCCCTCTCACTCTTAATAATAAATCTAATAACCCCTAGACCGACAACCCCCCACAACGCAATAAGCCTAATTATTAACCCCTAAACCGCCATAGCCCACACCACAAGTAATATCTAAATTATTCACCCCTAAACCGCCATAGCCCACACCGCAATAAACCTATTCTAGTATTAACCCCTAAACCGTCATAGCCCACATAGCCTATTAAATATATTAACCCCTAATCTGCCACCGCCAACGTCGCCGCCACTATAATAAAGTTATTAACCCCTAAACCTAAGTCTAACCCTAACACCCCCCTAACTTAATTATTATTTAAATAAATCTAAATAATATTACTATTATTAACTAAAGTATTCCTATTTAAAACTAAATACTTACCTATAAAATAAACCCTAAGATAGCTACAATATAATTAATAATTACATTGTAGCTATTTTAGGATTTATTTTTATTTTACAGGCAACTTTGTATTTATTTTAACTAGGTACAATAGCTATTAAATAGTTAATAACTATTTATTAATAGCTACCTAGTTAAAATAATTACAAATTTACCTGTAAAATAAAACCTAACCTAAGTTACAATTACACCTAACACTACACTATCATTAAATTAATTAAATAAATTAACTAAAATTAAATGCAATTAAATTAAATAAACTAAAGTACAAACCCCCCCCCACTAAATTACAGAAAATAAAAAAACAAATACAAGAAGTTTAAACTAATTACACCTAATCTAAGTCCCTAATAAAATAAAAAAAAGCCCCCCCAAATAATAACATTCCCTACCCTATACTAAATTACAAATAGCCTTAAAAGGGCTTTTTGCGGGGCATTGTCCCAAAGTAATCAGCCATTTTACCTGTAAAAAAAGAAATACAACCCCCCAACATTAAAACCCACCCAATCCCCCCTTAAAAAACCTAACACTACCCCATTGAAGATCACCCTACCTTGAACCGTCTTCACCCAGCCGGGCAGTAGTCTTCATCCGATCTGGGCATAAGTGGTCCTCCAGCCGGGCAGAAGTCTTCATCCGATCTGGGCAGAAGAGGTCCTCCATCCGGGCAGAAGTCTTCATGCAAGCGGCATCTTCTATCTTCTTCCATCCGACGAGGAGCGACTCCATCTTGAAGACATCAGGCGCGGAGCATCCTTCCTGGCCGACGGACTAACGACGAATGAAGGTTCTTTTAAATGACGTCATCCAAGATGGCGTCCCTTGAATTCCGATTGGCTGATAGGATTCTATCAGCCAATCGAAATTAAGGTAGGAAAAATCCTATTGGCTGATGCAATCAGCCAATCGGATTGAAGTTCAATCCGATTGGCTGATCCAATAGGATTGAGCTCGCATTCTATTGGCTGATTGGAACAGGTGTAATTGTAACTTAGGTTAGGATTTATTTTACAGGTATATTTGTATTTATTTTAACTAGGAAGTTATTAAATAGTTAATAACTATTTAATAACTATTGTACCTAGTTAAAATAAATACAAAGTTGCCTGTAAAATAAAAATAAATCCTAAAATAGCTACAATGTAATTATTAATTATATTGTAGCTATCTTAGGGTTTATTTTAGAGGTAAGTATTTAGTTTTAAATTGGAATAATTGAGTTAATAATAGTAAATATATTTAGATTTATTTAAATAATATTTAAGTTATGGGGGTGTTAGGGTTAGGGTTAGACTTAGGTTTAGGGGTTAATAACTTTATTATAGTGGCTGGCGGTGTAAGGGGGCAGGATAGGGGTTAATACATTTAATAGGCTATGTGGGCTATGGCGGTTTAGGGGTTAATACTGGAATAGGTTTATTGCGTTGTGGGCTATGGCAGTTTAGGGGTTAATACACTTTATTAGTTATTGCGGTGGGGGATTGCGGTTGACAGGTAGATAGACATTGCGCATGCGTTAGGTGTTAGTTTATTTTTGCAGGCATTTTAGGGAGTTACGGTGCTCCAATACTCATAGCAAGGCTTGCTACGGCTGCATTTTATGGCGAGGTAAAAGTGGAGTAAGATTTCTCCATTTTCGCCACGTAAGTCCTTGCGCTGGATATTGGATACCGATTTACGACGCGGTCCCATGTTAGCTTATGGGAGTAAAAATTGCGGGCGACGGGTGAAATATACATGCCGCATTTATATGCGGCGCTGTATATAAGATACCAAAATCGCGCAAAAACCGGTGTCGCCGGCTTTTGCGGGCGACGCTGCATATGTGATGGGGGCCATAGTAAGCTATAATTGGTTATGTGAAAAGTATGTGTTCTAAAGAAATAAACTACAGGGCCAATTTATCAAAGTGCAGCGGATCATGTCCACCGCATATAGATAAAAGCCGACAGCATATGCTGTCAGCATTTATCATTGCACAAGCATTTCTGGTGAACTGCTTGTGCAATGCCGCCCCCTTCACATTCGCGGCCAATCGGCCGTTAGCAGGGGGTGTAAATCAACCCAATCGTATCCGATCGGGCTGATTGCTTTCTGTCGCCTCAGAGGTGGCGGACAAGTTAAGGAGCAGCAGTCTTAAGACTGCTACTTCTTAACTCCTCCTAAAGGCTCGCGCGGAAACAGGTGTATACAGCCACATTCGGGCCGTGATGAACCGGCCCCTATGTCATGTTTGCTTTAGAATATGTCTTTAAAGGGACATTAAACACTCTTCTCTTTGTGTAAAAATAAAAGTTTGTCCCACACTTCCTAGAGAGGCCAAAAAACAAACTCCATAACTCAAGTTTTCAAAATGCTGCAAATTGCCTAAACAAGCTACTAGATTTGGAGCATTTGCAGGTTACAGCATTTGCTTTTTGGTCTCCTAGAGAGCGCAAATTTTTACTCAAATGCAAGAGACATTTAATGTTGTTTTAATGAAGCAGATAAAATGAGGGACAGGCAGCCAAGGGAAGTGTGATTAATCATTACTTTATTTTTAGAACTAAAGTATTACCTCAGTGCAACAGGTTTTAATAACTCTGTGCCAGATGTATAATTGTGTATTGGAACGGAAGCTGCCGTCACATGTACCTGATCTCATTGTTACCTTTAGGCTTTTTGCCACACAAGTGTTGTGTAGTTCTGTCGTTTACACTACAGTAGTTTGGCAGATATTAAAGACATTGATTGTTAAACATCTCAAGCTTATCCTGATGTCAAACATGTTTAGTTTCTAGTCATAACAAAGCAACCATTGCTTAGACCAGCACTGTATAGTGGCCCCTGGTAATGTCACCTAACATGTCTCTCCAGCAGGTGCAGAGCATTTATATTGCGTAGTTGGAAAGATAAGTTAGGTGACATTACGAGGGGCCACTTTGTCGTTAATTACAATATGTCAACAGCTGAGATAATGCTCATAACTGGAATAGAATCTGTTTGATCTTAAAACATGACAGGCAGACTATACTCAATGAATCACAGTTTACACATATAGATGTGTACAGCAATTGGTCATCTCAAATCAACATAAGTGGAGCTGGAAGGAGGAGACATGACAGCAATAAATACGTAACATTGATTGCCTATATGATGAACATACAATAACCTTAAAGGGCCATAATACCCAAATGTTTAAACACTTGAAAGTGATGCAGCATAGCTGTAAAAAGCTGACTAGAAAATATCTCTATGTAAAAAAGAAAGATATTTTACCTCAAAAGTTCCTCAGTAGCCACCTCCCATTGTAAAGGATTTCTAAGCAGCATTTTAGTGTGTCTGTCCTGGGACAGCTGAAAGGATGAGCATCATGCACTCTCATGCTATTTCACCAATCAGGTAACGGAAGCTTACTATGAAATCTCATGAGAGTTAAGTCAAATCTCATGAGATCACAGTAAGAGTTCATGACCTCAGCACTGCTGATGCTGATTGGCTGCTGTTCATTTCTTCATTTTTTTTTTTATATTTACCTGCAGCTGGGAGCAGGTGAGTATAACTTTTTACACAGAACTTACTCTGCTGAGCAGAGGAGATTGTGAGGTAAAATATCTTCCTTTTTTACATAGAGATGCTCAGGTGATATTTTCCTGTTAGTTTTTTACAGTTATACTGCATCAGTTTCAAGTGATTTAGCATATGAGTATTATGTCCCTTTAATTATCAGAATAAACTGTATATACATTTCCTGTAGAAACACAGTGTTGTTATGTTAACAGTGTCTGGGTTTTCTTTACTGATAAATAGGGCCTCTCTTGGACTCTAAAGTATACTATAAATACAAAGGGAAATTGCAGAGGGGTAAGAGTACAAATGACTGCTCTTAACCCTTAATATGTTGCAAAAGCAAACAAATACTATGAAGCTATACAATTTTTAGAGCGTCAAATACATTCAGAAAGAGAAGCCGTCTGCCAGGAATGATAAATAGCTCAGTGGCTTCTTCTATAGCCTGGTTACCACCTGGGAGTAGCTTCTTTTAGCCCAATTGTGCTTATAACAGAGGAGAACTTTCCTGAAGTATATCAGTCTGATCCCACCTAACAAGGTCAGCCCGGACCAAAATACTAGGCCAGTAGAGAGGACTTATATACTCAACCACCCGCAATATAAACTTAAAGAGTCTATTTCTTTATTGCATACGTTTGTACATTTTACACTGGTGCAAAATGTATCTTCAGTTAGATATAAAAAAAATAAAATAAATGTGGGGAAGCCTAATGTTGGTTGCTAAGTAACATCGGACCTATGAGGAGGATGATACCATTTATGAACAAGCAATTGGATCTCATGACTAATAAATAACATCAGCAGGAACTAATCTGTAAATCCACAAATAAAGACTAGGAACCAGACCGAACTAAAATTACATAAACCCTCAGATTAGAAAATATAAAATATTAAAGCAAACCCCTTGCCCCCAGTACCTTGAGACTCTCTATAGACCAAATTATAGAGGCTCCATTCCTGCTGTCACCTTTTGTAGAACCTTAAGATAGCTTCCAATCTACAGGAGGATGAATGTTCCTCCCTAATGACATATGCAAATCGTGGAATATATGGCATATCTAAATATGTAAACCGTTAATGCAATCTGGAATCTGCAGTTGTTTGTATTAGATGATTATTGTAATGAGAGATATTTTGTAGAAAGAGCTGCAAAGCTGGAACAGCACACAACATTGTGACCAACCATGGCCACCATCTGGAAATTCTCCCCTATAGTGTTAGTTTGTTAATATAAAAGGGCATTAAACGCATAGCATTTAAAATCCTTAACACTGTCCTGTTTGCACAATCTGCAAGGTTTTGCAAATCAAGAGTGGTTCAGGAATACACCACTTGAAAAGTCTGGTAGCATGACTGGCCATATAAAAGGTCCATGTGGCACCATGGGACTTGGGCAGCATATAGGGAGGGTATGAGCCTAGGTCACCTGTAAATATTTATGTATATATCTTGACTGTTAATGATGTAACACATTGATATAATTGGATTTAGATTGTAGTGGAAGATTTGGCCGGATTATAGATACCTGTTTATTTGATTGCTCTACTACAAAGTGTGGTGGCAACCGTGTATCTGCTCAGGAGTTTTCTGAAATAAATCCCAATACCTACAGTATCTATTGAAACAGTACTATGGGGAAATTTGGGAGTTTACGGAAATTTCTAATACACTGACTACAGGATGGTTCACACCCTTATTATTCAAAATGTTGTACATTCTTTAAATGTAAAACTTTCCCTTTGATACAATTATTATTGCTCAGCCACAGCTCAGTAACCTACAGAATCATTTCTACGTGTCCGAACAGGGATGTCAAAAGTAACATAAACAAGCATCTATTGTCTCCTAAATAAAGATGTTATAATCCAAGGTTTGTCATCAGTTACATAGATGATCATTCAGCCGTTGGGTTCATTAACACCTTAGCTGCCAGAGAGAATCTGACACCTTGGTATAATACACAACCAGTTGGCAGCCTCTCTAGCAGATAAGGGGTTAAAAAACAAATTAGCTGGTGAACTCCCAGTTAGCATCATTTTATTTTGAACACAACAATATGTTCAGATGTAAATATGCTTCATAGATGACATCAAAGCTTATAATTCTGTTATCTTAACAATCAGTATATTTTATAAGTGTATAAAAGACACGTGCCTGGTGTGCTGCGTTATTAATTATTATGGGTGTATATTTCTTCCTGTTGGGAGAGGTTTTTCTTTATTACTATTTAATAACATAAATACACTCTCCTGTAGTGATGTCTGCTTAGCAATGAGTTTCACACTGGATGACTCCTAAGGAATAACGTTAGGGTTGCCATGTTTTGCTGGACACTTATGAGTTACACATGCTGTAGGCTGTGCAGGGAGGAACCTGTATTGTGCTGTTCATCTGCACAATTCATGTGCTGTCCAGAGGCACAATGCATGTTCCGCCCGGCTTACCCTGCAGCATGTGTAACTCATAAGTGTCCAGGAACACATGGCCGAGGCGGTAACCCTAGGTAAAGCCCATTTTTTAATTAATATAATGATCTTTAAGAATGACCAAATATGGATGTATTATTAAAGTTTTTTTTTTTGGTGTCACCAAAATATGGTATTTTAAAATGTAGCAATGTATCAGATCATTATTAATGATTCAGATAGAATAGAGCATAACATTTAAATAACTTTACAATCGAATTCGGTTATCTAATGTGCTTCATTCTCTTAGTATCCTTTGTGGAAGGTTCAGCTAGGTCCTAGTAGTGCATTGCTACTCTGGAGCCGACTGTAACTATGTGTTTGACCACTTTGCAGGGATTTAACACATTGTTATAGGCAAGCAATAGTGCAACACTAATATGCACTAAAATACAATAGTTTATAAAAGGTTTCTTTAAACTTCTTTCCCATGACCCAGTGCCATGATATCTCATACTGTAGCGACCCTTTGTTATGCTTGGTCTGAAAATTTCTGAAGTAATATACAAGATAGCTGCATTTTTTGGCAAAGTGACTAAATGTGTGTGTACTTTATTCCTGATTGTAGTCAACCTTGAAACACAAACACTTGCATACAACACACAGCACACACTCTCATACAACACACACTCTTATACAGCACACACACACTAATACAACACACACACACACACACACACACGCTCTCATACAGCACACACACGCTGTCATACAACACACACACTCTCATACAACACACACACACACTCTCATACAACACACACACACACTCTCATACAGCACACACACACTCTCATACAGCACACACACACTCTCATACAGCACACACACACTCTCATACAACACACACACACTCTCATACAGCACGCACACACACTCATACAGCACACACACTCTCAAATACAGCACACACACTCTCAAATACAGCACACACAGATTCTCATACAGCACACACACACTTTTATACAACACACACACACTTTATATAGCATACACACACTCTCATACAGCACACACACACTCTCATACAGAAAACACACACACTCTCTCATACAACACCCACACTCTCATACAGCACACACACACACTCTCATACAGCACACACACACACACACACTCTTATACAGCACACACACACTCTTATACAGCACACACACACTCTTATACAGCACACACACACTCTCATACAGCACGCACACACACTCTTATACAGCACACACACACTCTCATACAGCACGCACACACACTCTCATACAGCACGCACACACACTCTTATACAGCACACACACACTCTTATACAGCACACACACACTCTCATACAACACACACACGCTCATACAACACACACACGCTCATACAGCACACACACACACTCATACAACACACACACGCTCTCATACAACACACACACACTCTCATATAACACACTCTCATACAACACACACTCTCATATAGCACACAAACACACACTCATACAGCACACACACAATCTCATACAACACACACATACACACTCATACAACACACACACACACTCTCATACAGCACACACACTCTCATACAGCACACACACTTACTCTCATACAGCTCACACACTCACTCTCATACAACACACACACACTCTCATACAACACACACACACTCATACAACACACACACTCATGCAACACACACACTTTTATACAGCACACACACACTCTCATACAGCACACACACACACACACACTCATACAGCACACACACTCTCAAATACAGCACACACAGATTCTCATACAGCACACACACACTTTTATACAACACACACACACACTTTATATAGCATACACACACTCTCATACAGCACACACACACTCTCATACAGAAAACACACACACTCTCATACAACACACACACTCTCTCATACAACACCCACACTCTCATACAGCACACACACACACTCTCATACAGCACACACACACACACTCTTATACAGCACACACACACTCTTATACAGCACACACACACTCTTATACAGCACACACACACTCTCATACAGCACACACACACTCTCATACAGCACGCACACACACTCTCATACAGCACGCACACACACTCTTATACAGCACACACACACTCTCATACAACACACACACGCTTATACAGCACACACACACTCATACAACACACACACGCTCTCATACAACACACACACACTCTCATATAACACACTCTCATACAACACACACTCTCATATAGCACACAAACACACACTCATACAGCACACACACAATCTCATACAACACACACATACACACTCATACAACACACACACACACTCTCATACAGCACACACACTCTCATACAGCACACACACTTACTCTCATACAGCTCACACACTCACTCTCATACAACACACACACACTCTCATACAACACACACACTCTCATACAACACACACACACTCATACAACACACACACTCATGCAACACACACACTTTTATACAGCACACACACACTCTCATACAACACACACACTTATACAGCACACACATACACTCTTATACGACACACACATACACTCTCATACAACACACACACGCACACACACACTCTCCTACAACAAACACTCTCATACAGCATACACACACACACACTCATACAACACGCACACTCTCTCATACAACACGCACACTCTCATACAACACCCACACTCTTATACAGCACACACACACTCTTATACAGCACACACACACACACTCTCATACAACACGCACACACACACTCTCATAAGCACACACACACACACACTCATACAACACACACTCTCATATAGCACACAAACACACACACACTCATACAGCACACACACACACTCTCATACAATACACACATACACGCTCATACAACACACACATACACGCTCATACAGCACACACACACTCTTATACAACACACACACACTCTCATACAACACACACACACTCTCATACAGCACATACACACTCTCATACAACACACACACATTCTCATACAGCACACACACTTTTATACAGAATACACACACTCTCATACAGCATACACACACACACACTCTCATACAGAAAACACCCACACACACGCTCATACATACAGCACACACACACACTCTCATACAACACACACTCTCATACAACACACACACACTCATACAACACATACACTCTCATACAGCACACACACACTCATACAACACACACACACTCATACAACACACACACTCTCATACAGAATACACACACACACACTCATACAACACACACACTCTCATACAGCATGCACACACTCTCATACAGCACGCACACACACACACTCTCATACAGCACACACACTCTCATACAACACACACACTCTCATACAGCACACACACACTCTCATACAACACACACACTCTCATACAGCTGCACACACACTCTCATACAGCTGCACACACACTCTTATACAGCACACACACACTCTTATACAGCACACACACACTCTCATACAACACACACACACTCATACAACACACACACACTCATACAACACACACACTCTCATACAGCATGCACACACACTTTTATACAGCACACATACACACTCTCATACAACACACACACACTGTCATACAGCACACACACACACACTCTCATACAACACACACACACACACACACTCTCATACAACACACATACACTCTCATCATACAATACACACACTCTCATACAACACATACACACACTCTCATACAGCACACACGCTCTCATACAGCACATACACTTACTCTCATACAGCACACACACTCACTCTCATACAACACACACACAATCTCATACAACACACACACTCTCATACAACACACACACACTCATACAACACACACACTCATACAACACACACACTCATGCAACACACACACTTTTATACAGCACACACACACTCTCATACAACACACACACTTATACAGCACACACATACACTCTTATACAACACACACATACACTCTCATACAACACACACACGCACACACTCTCCTACAACAAACACTCTCATACAGCATACACACACACACACTCATACAACACGCACACTCTCTCATACAACACGCACACTCTCATGCAACACCCACACTCTTATACAGCACACACACACACACTCTTATACAGCACACACACACACACACACTCTCATACAACACGCACACACACACTCTCATACAGCACACACACACTCTTATACAGCACACACACACACTCTTATACAGCACACACACACACACTCTCATACAACACACACACACTCTCATACAGCACACACACACTATCATACAGCTCACACACACTCTCATAAGCACACACACACACACACTCATACAACACACACTCTCATATAGCACACAAACACACACACACTCATACAGCACACACACACTCATACAGCACACACACACACTCTCATACAACACACACATACACGCTCATACAGCACACACACACACTCTCATACAACACACACACACACACACACACTCTCATACAACACACACACACACACACACACACTCTCATACAACACACATACACTCTCATCATACAATACACACACTCTCATACAACACATACACACACTCTCATACAGCACACACTCTCTCATACAGCACACACACTCTCATACAACACACACACTCTCATACAACACACACACTCTCATACAACACACACACACACTCTCATACAGCACACACACGCACTCTCATACAACACACACATGCACTCTCATACAACACATACACTCTCATACAGCACACACACACTCATACAACACACACACGCTCTGATACAACACACACACACTCTCATATAACACACACACACTCTCATACAACACACACTCTCATATAGCACACAAACACACACTCATACAGCACACACACATACACATTCATACAACACACACACACACACTCTCATACAGCACACACACTCTCATACAGCACATACACTTACTCTCATACAGCACACACACTCACTCTCATACAACACACACACACTCTCATACAACACACACACTCATACAACACACACACTCTCATACAGAATACACACACACACACTCATACAACACACACACTCTCATACAGCATGCACACACTCTCATACAGCACGCACACACACACACTCTCATACAGCACACACACTCTCATACAACACACACACTCTCATACAGCACACACACACTCTCATACAACACACACACTCTCATACAGCTGCACACACACTCTCATACAGCTGCACACACACTCTTATACAGCACACACACACTCTTATACAGCACACACACACTCTCATACAACACACACACACTCATACAACACACACACACTCATACAACACACACACTCTCATACAGCATGCACACACACTTTTATACAGCACACATACACACTCTCATACAACACACACACACTGTCATACAGCACACACACACACACTCTCATACAACACACACACACACACACACTCTCATACAACACACATACACTCTCATCATACAATACACACACTCTCATACAACACATACACACACTCTCATACAGCACACACGCTCTCATACAGCACATACACTTACTCTCATACAGCACACACACTCACTCTCATACAACACACACACAATCTCATACAACACACACACTCTCATACAACACACACACACTCATACAACACACACACTCATACAACACACACACTCATGCAACACACACACTTTTATACAGCACACACACACTCTCATACAACACACACACTTATACAGCACACACATACACTCTTATACAACACACACATACACTCTCATACAACACACACACGCACACACTCTCCTACAACAAACACTCTCATACAGCATACACACACACACACTCATACAACACGCACACTCTCTCATACAACACGCACACTCTCATGCAACACCCACACTCTTATACAGCACACACACACACACTCTTATACAGCACACACACACACACACACTCTCATACAACACGCACACACACACTCTCATACAGCACACACACACTCTTATACAGCACACACACACACTCTTATACAGCACACACACACACACTCTCATACAACACACACACACTCTCATACAGCACACACACACTATCATACAGCTCACACACACTCTCATAAGCACACACACACACACACTCATACAACACACACTCTCATATAGCACACAAACACACACACACTCATACAGCACACACACACTCATACAGCACACACACACACTCTCATACAACACACACATACACGCTCATACAACACACACATACACGCTCATACAGCACACACACACTCTTATACAACACACACACACTCATACAACACACACACACTCTCATACAGCACATACACACTCTCATACAACACACACACATTCTCATACAGCACACACACTTTTATACAGAATACACACACTCTCATACAGCATACACACACTCTCATACAGAAAACACCCACACACACGCTCATACATACAGCACACACACACACACTCTCATACAACACACACTCTCATACAACACACACACACTCATACAACACATACACTCTCATACAGCACACACACACTCATACAACACACACACACTCATACAACACACACACTCTCATACAGCATACACACACACACACTCATACAACACACACACTCTCATACAGCATGCACACACTCTCATACAGCACGCACACACACACACTCTCATACAGCACACACACTCTCATAGCACACACACACTCTCATACAACACACACACTCTCATACAACACACACACTCTCATACAGCACACACACACTCATACAACACACACACTCTCATACAGCTGCACACACACTCTCATACAGCTGCACACACACTCTTATACAGCACACACACACTCTTATACAGCACACACACACTCTCATACAACACACACACACTCATACAACACACACACACTCATACAACACACACACTCTCATACAGCATGCACACACACTTTTATACAGCACACATACACACTCTCATACAACACACACACACTGTCATACAGCACACACACACACTCTCATACAACACACACACACACACACACACTCTCATACAACACACACACACACACACACACACTCTCATACAACACACATACACTCTCATCATACAATACACACACTCTCATACAACACATACACACACTCTCATACAGCACACACTCTCTCATACAGCACACACACTCTCATACAACACACACACTCTCATACAACACACACACACACTCTCATACAGCACACACACGCACTCTCATACAACACACACATGCACTCTCATACAACACATACACTCTCATACAGCACACACACACTCATACAACACACACACGCTCTGATACAACACACACACACTCTCATATAACACACACACACTCTCATACAACACACACTCTCATATAGCACACAAACACACACTCATACAGCACACACACATACACATTCATACAACACACACACACACACTCTCATACAGCACACACACTCTCATACAGCACATACACTTACTCTCATACAGCACACACACTCACTCTCATACAACACACACACACTCTCATACAACACACACACTCATACAACACACACACTCATGCAACACACACACTTTTATACAGCACACACACACTCTCATACAACACACACACTTATACAGCACACACATACACTCTTATACAACACACACATACACTCTCATACAACACACACACGCACACACTCTCCTACAACAAACACTCTCATACAGCATACACACACACACACTCATACAACACGCACACTCTCATACAACACCCACACTCTTATACAGCACACACACACACTCTTATACAGCACACACACACACACTCTCATACAACACACACACACTCTCATACAGCACACACACACACATATACAGCACACACACACACTCTTATACAGCACACACACACACTCTCATACAGCACACACACACTCTCATACAGCTCACACACACTCTCATAAGCACACACACACACACACACTCATACAACACACACTCTCATATAGCACACAAACACACACACACTCATACAGCACACACACACACTCTCATACAACACACACATACACGCTCATACAACACACACATACACGCTCATACAGCACACACACACGCTCATACAGCACACACACACTCTCATACAACACACACACACTCTCATACAACACACACACACTCTCATACAACACACACACACTCTCATACAACACACACACACTCTCATACAGCACACACTCTCATACAACACACACACATTCTCATACAGCACACACACTTTTATACAGAATACACACACTCTCATACAGCATACACACACACACACACACTCTCATACAGAAAACACCCACACACACACTCATACATACAGCACACACACACACTCTCATACAACACACACACTCTCATACAACACACACACTCTCATACAACACACACACACTCATACAACACATACACTCTCATACAGCACACACACACTCATACAACACACACACTCATACAACACACACACTCTTATACAGCACACACACACTCTCATACAGCACACACACACACACTCTCATACAACACACACACCCCGCCTTGTCATACAACACACACACACACACACACTCTCATACAACACACATACACTCTCATCATACAATACACACACTCTCATACAACACATACACACACTCTCATACAGCACACACACACTCTCTCATACAGCACACACACTCTCATACAGCACACACACTCTCATACAACACACACACTCTCATACAACACACACACACTCTCATACAGCACACACACGCACTCTCATACAACACACACATGCACTCTCATACAACACATACACTCTCATACAGCACACACATACACTCTCATACAACACACATACGCACACACTCTCCTACAACAAACACTCTCATACAGCATACACACACACACACTCATACAACACGCACACTCTCTCATACAACACGCACACTCTCATACAACACCCACACTCTTATACAGCACACACACTCTTATACAGCACACACACACACACTCTCATACAACACACACACACTCTCATACAACACACACACACTCTCATACAGCACACACACACTCTTATACAGCACACACACACTCTTATACAGCACACACACACACACACTCTCATACAACACACACACACACTCTCATACAACACACACACACACTCTCATACAGCACACACACACTCTCATACAGCTCACACACACTCTCATAAGCACACACACACACACACACTCATACAACACACACTCTCATATAGCACACAAACACACACACACTCATACAGCACACACACACACTCTCATACAACACACACATACACGCTCATACAACACACACATACACGCTCATACAGCACACACACACTCTCATACAGCACACACACACTCTCATACAACACACACACACTCTCATACAACACATACACACTCTCATACAGCACATACACACTCTCATACAACACACACACATTCTCATACAGCACACACACGTTTATATAGAATACACACACTCTCATACAGCATACACACACACACACACACACACTCTCATACAGAAAACACCCACACACACGCTTATACATACAGCACACACACACACTCTCATACAACACACACACTCTCATACAACACACACACACTCATACAACACATACACTCTCATACAGCACACACACACTCATACAACACACACACACTCATACAACACACACACTCTCATACAGCATACACACACACACTCATACAACACACACACACACTCATACAACACACACACTCTCATACAGCATGCACACACTCCCATACAGCACGCACACACACACTCTCATACAGCACACACACTCTCATACAACACACACACTCTCATACAGCACACACACACTCTCATACAACACACACACTCTCATACAGCACACACACACTCATACAACACACACACTCTCATACAGCTGCACACACACTCTCATACAGCTGCACACACACTCTTATGCAGCACACACACACACTCTTATACAGCACACACACACACTCTTATACAGCACACACACACTCTCATACAACACACACACACTCATACAACACACACACTCTCATACAACACATACACTCTCATACAGCACACACATACACTCTTATACAACACACAGATACACTCTCATACAACACACACACGCACACACTCTCCTACAACAAACACTCTCATACAGCATACACATACACACACTCATACAACACGCACACTCTCTCATACAACACGCACACTCTCATACAACACCCACACTCTCATACAGCACACACACACACACTCTTATACAGCACACACACACACACTCTCATACAGCACACACACGCACTCTCATACAACACACACATGCACTCTCATACAACACATACACTCTCATACAGCACACACACACTCATACAACACACACACGCTCTGATACAACACACACACACTCTCATATAACACACACACACTCTCATACAACACACACTCTCATATAGCACACAAACACACACTCATACAGCACACACACATACACATTCATACAACACACACACACACACTCTCATACAGCACACACACTCTCATACAGCACATACACTTACTCTCATACAGCACACACACTCACTCTCATACAACACACACACACTCTCATACAACACACACACTCATACAACACACACACTCATGCAACACACACACTTTTATACAGCACACACACACTCTCATACAACACACACACTTATACAGCACACACATACACTCTTATACAACACACACATACACTCTCATACAACACACACACGCACACACTCTCCTACAACAAACACTCTCATACAGCATACACACACACACACTCATACAACACGCACACTCTCATACAACACCCACACTCTTATACAGCACACACACACACTCTTATACAGCACACACACACACACTCTCATACAACACACACACACACTCTCTCATACAGCACACACACACTCTTATACAGCACACACACACACTCTTATACAGCACACACACACACTCTCATACAGCACACACACACTCTCATACAGCTCACACACACTCTCATAAGCACACACACACACACACTCATACAACACACACTCTCATATAGCACACAAACACACACACACTCATACAGCACACACACACACTCTCATACAACACACACATACACGCTCATACAACACACACATACACGCTCATACAGCACACACACACGCTCATACAGCACACACACACTCTCATACAACACACACACACTCTCATACAACACACACACACTCTCATACAACACACACACACTCTCATACAACACACACACACTCTCATACAGCACACACTCTCATACAACACACACACATTCTCATACAGCACACACACTTTTATACAGAATACACACACTCTCATACAGCATACACACACACACACACACACACACACACACACACACTCTCATACAGAAAACACCCACACACACACTCATACATACAGCACACACACACACTCTCATACAACACACACACTCTCATACAACACACACACTCTCATACAACACACACACACTCATACAACACATACACTCTCATACAGCACACACACACTCATACAACACACACACTCATACAACACACACACTCTTATACAGCACACACACACTCTCATACAGCACACACACACACACTCTCATACAACACACACACCCCGCCTTGTCATACAACACACACACACACACACACTCTCATACAACACACATACACTCTCATCATACAATACACACACTCTCATACAACACATACACACACTCTCATACAGCACACACACACTCTCTCATACAGCACACACACTCTCATACAACACACACACTCTCATACAACACACACACACTCTCATACAGCACACACACGCACTCTCATACAACACACACATGCACTCTCATACAACACATACACTCTCATACAGCACACACATACACTCTCATACAACACACATACGCACACACTCTCCTACAACAAACACTCTCATACAGCATACAACCACACACACTCATACAACACGCACACTCTCTCATACAACACGCACACTCTCATACAACACCCACACTCTTATACAGCACACACACTCTTATACAGCACACACACACACACTCTCATACAACACACACACACTCTCATACAGCACACACACACTCTTATACAGCACACACACACTCTTATACAGCACACACACACACACACTCTCATACAACACACACACACACTCTCATACAGCACACACACACTCTCATACAGCTCACACACACTCTCATAAGCACACACACACACACACTCATACAACACACACTCTCATATAGCACACAAACACACACACACTCATACAGCACACACACACACTCTCATACAACACACACATACACGCTCATACAACACACACATACACGCTCATACAGCACACACACACTCTCATACAGCACACACACACTCTCATACAACACACACACACTCTCATACAACACATACACACTCTCATACAGCACATACACACTCTCATACAACACACACACACATTCTCATACAGCACACACACGTTTATATAGAATACACACACTCTCATACAGCATACACACACACACACACACTCTCATACAGAAAACACCCACACACACGCTTATACATACAGCACACACACACACTCTCATACAACACACACACTCTCATACAACACACACTCTCATACAACACACACACACTCATACAACACATACACTCTCATACAGCACACACACACTCATACAACACACACACACTCATACAACACACACACTCTCATACAGCATACACACACACACTCATACAACACACACACACACTCATACAACACACACACTCTCATACAGCATGCACACACTCCCATACAGCACGCACACACACACTCTCATACAGCACACACACTCTCATACAACACACACACTCTCATACAGCACACACACACTCTCATACAACACACACACTCTCATACAGCACACACACACTCATACAACACACACACTCTCATACAGCTGCACACACACTCTCATACAGCTGCACACACACTCTTATGCAGCACACACACACACTCTTATACAGCACACACACACACTCTTATACAGCACACACACACTCTCATACAACACACACACACTCATACAACACACACACTCTCATACAACACATACACTCTCATACAGCACACACATACACTCTTATACAACACACAGATACACTCTCATACAACACACACACGCACACACTCTCCTACAACAAACACTCTCATACAGCATACACATACACACACTCATACAACACGCACACTCTCTCATACAACACGCACACTCTCATACAACACCCACACTCTCATACAGCACACACACACACACTCTTATACAGCACACACACACACACTCTCATACAGCACACACACACACACACTTTTATACAGCACACACACACTCTTATACAGCACACACACACACTCTTATACAGCACACACACACACACTCTTATACAGCACACACACACACTCTCATAAAACACACACACACACTCTCATACAGCACACACACACTCTCATACAGCTCACACACACTCTCATAAGCACACACACACACTCATACAACACACACTCTCATATAGCACGCACACACACACACTCTCATACAACACACACATACACGCTCATACAACACACACATACACGCTCATACAGCACACACACACTCTCATACAACACACACACACTCTCATACAACACACACACACTCTCATACAGCACATACACACTCTCATACAACACACACACATTCTCATACAGCACACACATTTTTATATAGAATACACACAATCTCATACAGCATACACACACACACACTCTCATACAGAAAACACCCACACACACGCTTATACATACAGCACACACACACACTCTCATACAACACACACTCTCATACAACACACACACACTCATACAACACATACACTCTCATACAGCACACACACACTCATACAACACACACACACTCATACAACACACACACTCTCATACAGCATGCACACACTCTCATACAGCACACACACACATACACTCTCATACAGCACACACACTCTCATACAGCACACACACACTCTCATACAACACACACACTCTCATACAGCACACACACACTCATACAACACACACACTCTCATACAGCTGCACACACACTCTCATACAGCTGCACACACACTCTCATACAGCTGCACACACACTCTTATGCAGCACACACACACTCTTATACAGCACACACACACTCTTATACAGCACACACTCTCATACAACACACACACACTCATACAACACACACAGACTCATACAACACACACACTCTCATACAGCATGCACACACACTCTTATACAGCACACACACTTTTATACAGCACACATACACACTCTCATACAACACACACACACTGTCATACAGCACACACACACACACTCTCATACAACACACACACCCCGCCTTGTCATACAACACACACACACACACACACTCTCATACAACACACATACACTCTCATCATACAATACACACACTCTCATACAACACATACACACTCTCATACAGCACACACACACTCTCTCATACAGCACACACACTCTCATACAGCACACACACTCTCATACAACACACACACTCTCATACAACACACACACACTCTCATACAGCACACACACGCACTCTCATACAACACACACATGCACTCTCATACAACACATACACTCTCATACAGCACACACATACACTCTCATACAACACACATACGCACACACTCTCCTACAACAAACACTCTCATACAGCATACACACACACACTCATACAACACGCACACTCTCTCATACAACACGCACACTCTCATACAACACCCACACTCTTATACAGCACACACACTCTTATACAGCACACACACACACACTCTCATACAACACACACACACTCTCATACAACACACACACACTCTCATACAGCACACACACTCTTATACAGCACACACACACTCTTATACACACACACACACACACACACTCTCATACAACACACACACACACTCTCATACAACACACACACACACTCTCATACAGCACACACACACTCTCATACAGCTCACACACACTCTCATAAGCACACACACACACACACACACTCATACAACACACACTCTCATATAGCACACAAACACACACACACTCATACAGCACACACACACACTCTCATACAACACACACATACACGCTCATACAACACACACATACACGCTCATACAGCACACACACACTCTCATACAGCACACACACACTCTCATACAACACACACACACTCTCATACAACACATACACACTCTCATACAGCACATACACACTCTCATACAACACACACACATTCTCATACAGCACACACACGTTTATATAGAATACACACACTCTCCATACAGCATACACACACACACACACACACACTCTCATACAGAAAACACCCACACACACGCTTATACATACAGCACACACACACACTCTCATACAACACACACACTCTCATACAACACACACACACTCATACAACACATACACTCTCATACAGCACACACACACTCATACAACACACACACACTCATACAACACACACACTCTCATACAGCATACACACACACACTCATACAACACACACACACACTCATACAACACACACACTCTCATACAGCATGCACACACTCCCATACAGCACGCACACACACACTCTCATACAGCACACACACTCTCATACAACACACACACTCTCATACAGCACACACACACTCTCATACAACACACACACTCTCATACAGCACACACACACTCATACAACACACACACTCTCATACAGCTGCACACACACTCTCATACAGCTGCACACACACTCTTATGCAGCACACACACACACTCTTATACAGCACACACACACACTCTTATACAGCACACACACACTCTCATACAACACACACACACTCATACAACACACACACTCTCATACAACACATACACTCTCATACAGCACACACATACACTCTTATACAACACACAGATACACTCTCATACAACACACACACGCACACACTCTCCTACAACAAACACTCTCATACAGCATACACATACACACACTCATACAACACGCACACTCTCTCATACAACACGCACACTCTCATACAACACCCACACTCTCATACAGCACACACACACACACTCTTATACAGCACACACACACACACTCTCATACAGCACACACACGCACTCTCATACAACACACACATGCACTCTCATACAACACATACACTCTCATACAGCACACACACACTCATACAACACACACACGCTCTGATACAACACACACACACTCTCATATAACACACACACACTCTCATACAACACACACTCTCATATAGCACACAAACACACACTCATACAGCACACACACATACACATTCATACAACACACACACACACACTCTCATACAGCACACACACTCTCATACAGCACATACACTTACTCTCATACAGCACACACACTCACTCTCATACAACACACACACACTCTCATACAACACACACACTCATACAACACACACACTCATGCAACACACACACTTTTATACAGCACACACACACTCTCATACAACACACACACTTATACAGCACACACATACACTCTCATACAACACACACATACACTCTCATACAACACACACACGCACACACTCTCCTACAACAAACACTCTCATACAGCATACACACACACACACTCATACAACACGCACACTCTCATACAACACCCACACTCTTATACAGCACACACACACACTCTTATACAGCACACACACACACACTCTCATACAACACACACACACACTCTCTCATACAGCACACACACACTCTTATACAGCACACACACACACTCTTATACAGCACACACACACACTCTCATACAGCACACACACACTCTCATACAGCTCACACACACTCTCATAAGCACACACACACACACACTCATACAACACACACTCTCATATAGCACACAAACACACACACACTCATACAGCACACACACACACTCTCATACAACACACACATACACGCTCATACAACACACACATACACGCTCATACAGCACACACACACGCTCATACAGCACACACACACTCTCATACAACACACACACACTCTCATACAACACACACACACTCTCATACAACACACACACACTCTCATACAACACACACACACTCTCATACAGCACACACTCTCATACAACACACACACATTCTCATACAGCACACACACTTTTATACAGAATACACACACTCTCATACAGCATACACACACACACACACACACACACACACACACACACTCTCATACAGAAAACACCCACACACACACTCATACATACAGCACACACACACACTCTCATACAACACACACACTCTCATACAACACACACACTCTCATACAACACACACACACTCATACAACACATACACTCTCATACAGCACACACACACTCATACAACACACACACTCATACAACACACACACTCTTATACAGCACACACACACTCTCATACAGCACACACACACACACTCTCATACAACACACACACCCCGCCTTGTCATACAACACACACACACACACACACTCTCATACAACACACATACACTCTCATCATACAATACACACACTCTCATACAACACATACACACACTCTCATACAGCACACACACACTCTCTCATACAGCACACACACACTCATACAACACACACACTCTCATACAACACACACACACTCTCATACAGCACACACACGCACTCTCATACAACACACACATGCACTCTCATACAACACATACACTCTCATACAGCACACACATACACTCTCATACAACACACATACGCACACACTCTCCTACAACAAACACTCTCATACAGCATACAACCACACACACTCATACAACACGCACACTCTCTCATACAACACGCACACTCTCATACAACACCCACACTCTTATACAGCACACACACTCTTATACAGCACACACACACACACTCTCATACAACACACACACACTCTCATACAGCACACACACACTCTTATACAGCACACACACACTCTTATACAGCACACACACACACACACTCTCATACAACACACACACACACTCTCATACAGCACACACACACTCTCATACAGCTCACACACACTCTCATAAGCACACACACACACACACTCATACAACACACACTCTCATATAGCACACAAACACACACACACTCATACAGCACACACACACACTCTCATACAACACACACATACACGCTCATACAACACACACATACACGCTCATACAGCACACACACACTCTCATACAGCACACACACACTCTCATACAACACACACACACTCTCATACAACACATACACACTCTCATACAGCACATACACACTCTCATACAACACACACACATTCTCATACAGCACACACACGTTTATATAGAATACACACACTCTCATACAGCATACACACACACACACACACTCTCATACAGAAAACACCCACACACACGCTTATACATACAGCACACACACACACTCTCATACAACACACACACTCTCATACAACACACACTCTCATACAACACACACACACTCATACAACACATACACTCTCATACAGCACACACACACTCATACAACACACACACACTCATACAACACACACACTCTCATACAGCATACACACACACACTCATACAACACACACACACACTCATACAACACACACACTCTCATACAGCATGCACACACTCCCATACAGCACGCACACACACACTCTCATACAGCACACACACTCTCATACAACACACACACTCTCATACAGCACACACACACTCTCATACAACACACACACTCTCATACAGCACACACACACTCATACAACACACACACTCTCATACAGCTGCACACACACTCTCATACAGCTGCACACACACTCTTATGCAGCACACACACACACTCTTATACAGCACACACACACACTCTTATACAGCACACACACACTCTCATACAACACACACACACTCATACAACACACACACTCTCATACAACACATACACTCTCATACAGCACACACATACACTCTTATACAACACACAGATACACTCTCATACAACACACACACGCACACACTCTCCTACAACAAACACTCTCATACAGCATACACATACACACACTCATACAACACGCACACTCTCTCATACAACACGCACACTCTCATACAACACCCACACTCTCATACAGCACACACACACACACTCTTATACAGCACACACACACACACTCTCATACAGCACACACACACACACACTTTTATACAGCACACACACACTCTTATACAGCACACACACACACTCTTATACAGCACACACACACACTCTTATACAGCACACACACACACTCTCATAAAACACACACACACACTCTCATACAGCACACACACACTCTCATACAGCTCACACACACTCTCATAAGCACACACACACACTCATACAACACACACTCTCATATAGCACGCACACACACACACTCTCATACAACACACACATACACGCTCATACAACACACACATACACGCTCATACAGCACACACACACTCTCATACAACACACACACACTCTCATACAACACACACACACTCTCATACAGCACATACACACTCTCATACAACACACACACATTCTCATACAGCACACACATTTTTATATAGAATACACACAATCTCATACAGCATACACACACACACACTCTCATACAGAAAACACCCACACACACGCTTATACATACAGCACACACACACACTCTCATACAACACACACTCTCATACAACACACACACACTCATACAACACACACACTCTCATACAGCACACACACACTCATACAACACACACACACTCATACAACACACACACTCTCATACAGCATGCACACACTCTCATACAGCACACACACACATACACTCTCATACAGCACACACACTCTCATACAGCACACACACACTCTCATACAACACACACACTCTCATACAGCACACACACACTCATACAACACACACACTCTCATACAGCTGCACACACACTCTCATACAGCTGCACACACACTCTCATACAGCTGCACACACACTCTTATGCAGCACACACACACTCTTATACAGCACACACACACTCTTATACAGCACACACTCTCATACAACACACACACACTCATACAACACACACAGACTCATACAACACACACACTCTCATACAGCATGCACACACACTCTTATACAGCACACACACTTTTATACAGCACACATACACACTCTCATACAACACACACACACTGTCATACAGCACACACACACACACTCTCATACAACACACACACCCCGCCTTGTCATACAACACACACACACACACACTCTCATACAACACACACACACACTCTCATACAACACACATACACTCTCATCATACAATACACACACTCTCATACAACACATACACACACTCTCATACAACACATACACACACTCTCATACAGCACACACACACTCTCTCATACAGCACACACACTCTCATACAACACACACACTCTCATACAACACACACACACTCTCATACAGCACACACACGCACTCTCATACAACACACACATGCACTCTCATACAACACATACACTCTCATACAGCACACACACACTCATACAACACACACACACTCATACAACACACACACTCTTATACAGCACACACACACTCTTATACAGCACGCACACACTCTTATACAGCACGCACACACTCTCATACAGCACGCACACACTCTCATACAGCACGCACACACTCTCATACAGCACGCACACACTCTCATACAGCACGCACACACTCTCATACAGCGCACACACACTCATACAATACACACACTCTCATACAACACACACACACTCATACAACACACACACTCTCATACAGCTGCACACACACTCTTATACAGCACACACACACTCTCATACAACACACACACACTCATACAACACACACACTCTCATACAGCATGCACAAACACTCTTATACAGCACACACACTTTTATACAGCACACATACACACTCTCATACAACACACACACACTGTCATACAGCACACACACACACACTCATACAACACACACACCCCGCCTTGTCATACAACACACACACACTCTCATACAACACACATACACTCTCATACAGCACAGACACACTCAACATACAATACACACACTCTCATACAACACATACACACACTCTCATACAGCACACACACTCTCATACAACACACACACACACTCTCATACAGCACACACACGCACTCTCATACAACACACACACGCACTCTCATACAACACACACACGCACTCTCATACAACACACACACACTCTCATACAGCACACAAACTCTCATAGCACACACACTCTCATACAACACACACACTCTCATACAACACACACACACTCATACAACACACACACTCTCATACAGCTGCACACACACACTCTTATACAGCACACACACACTCTTATACAGCACACACACACTCTCATACAACACACACACACTCATACAACACACACACTCTCATACAGCATGCACAAACACTCTTATACAGCACACACACTTTTATACAGCACACATACACACTCTCATACAACACACACACACTGTCATACATCACACACACACACACACACACACACACACACACTCATACAACACACACACCCCGCCTTGTCATACAACACACACACACTCTCATACAACACACATACACTCTCATACAGCACAGACACACTCAACATACAATACACACACTCTCATACAACACATACACACACTCTCATACAGCACACACACACTCTCTCATACAGCACACACACTCTCATACAACACACACACTCTCATACAACACACACACACACTCTCATACAACACACACACGCACTCTCATACAACACACACACGCACTCTCATACAACTCACACACACTCTCATACAGCACACACACGCATTCTCATACAACACACACTTTTATACAGAACACACACACTGTCATACGGCACACACACTTTCTCTCATACAACACATACACACACTCTCATACAACACACATACACTCTCATACAGCACAGACACACTCAACATACAATACACACACTCTCATACAACACATACACACACTCTCATACAGCACACACACACTCTCTCATACAGCACATACACTTTCTCTCATACAACACATACACACACTCTCATACAACACACACCCGCCCCCTCTCATACAACACACACACCCGCTCTCTCATACAACACACATACACTCTCTCATACAACACACACACTCTCATACAACACACACACTCTCATACAACACACACACACTCTCATACAACACACACACACACTCTCATACAACACACACACGCACTCTCATACAACACACACACGCACTCTCATACAACACACACACGCACTCTCATACAACTCACACACACTCTTATACAACGCACATACACTCTTATACAACGCACACACACGCATTCTCATACAACACACACTTTTATACAGAACACACACACTGTCATACAGAACACATACACTGTCATACAGCACACACACTCTCTCTCATACAACACATACACACTCTCATACAACACACGCACCCGCCCTCTCATACAACACACACACCCGCTCATACAGTACACATACACTCTCATACAACACACACACTTTTATACAGCACACACACACTCTCATACAACACATACACACACTCTCATACAACACACACACTACACCATCTCATACAACACACACACACACACACATTTCTCTTACTTGGTGTATCCAGTCCACGGATTCATCCTTACTTGTGGGATATTCTCAATCCCTACAGGAAGTGGCAAAGAGAGCACACAGCAAAGCTGTCCATATAGCTCCCCTCAGGCTCCGCCCCCCCGTCATTCTTTTTGCCGCTCTAACAAGTAGCATCTACACGGGAGGGTAAAGAGTTTGTGGTGTTAGATTTGTAGTTTTTATTTCTTCAATCAAGAGTTTGTTATTTTAAAATAGTGCCGGTTTGTACTATTTACTCTGAGGCAGAAAGTGAGGAAGATTTCTCTTGTAAGGTGTATCCAGTCCACGGATCATCCATTACTTGTGGGATATTCTCATTCCCAACAGGAAGTTGCAAGAGGACACCCACAGCAGAGCTGTAATATAGCTCCTCCCCTAACTGTCATAGCCAGTCATTTTCTTGCAACTCTCAACAAGCTAGGATGTTGTAGGAGAGAGTGGTTAAATATATTTAGTTTATTTTCTTCAATCAAAAGTTTGTTATTTTTAAATAGTACCGGAGTTGTGCTATTTTATCTCAGGCAGTAAATAGAAGAAGAATCTGCCTGAGGTTTCTATGATCTTAGCAGGTTGTAACTAAGATCCATTGCTATTCTCACATATGTCTGAGTGGATTACACAGATGAGGTAACTTCAGCAAGAGAATGGCGTGCAGTTTATTCTGCTATCAGGTATGTGCAGTTATAATTTTTTCTAGAGATGGAAAACACTAGAAAATGCTGCTGATACCGGATTAATGTAAGTTAAGCCTGAATACAGTGATTTAATAACGACTGGTATCATGTTTACTCCCAGGGGTAATACCCTTATGATATTGCAATATAAACGTTTGCTGGCATGTTTAATCATTTTTATATATGCATCGGTGATAAAACTTTATTGGGGCCTAGTTTTTTCCACATGGCTGGCTTAAATTTTGACTAGAAACAGTTTTACTGAGGCTTTCCACTGTTATAGTATAAAAGTTACAGTTGGTGCAGTTAAAATTACAAACTGTGACATCCAGCTTCCCTCAGGAGTCCCCTGTATGCTATAGGACATCTCTAAAGGGCTCAAAGGCTTTCCAAAGTCGTTTATTGGGGAAGGTAGGACCACAGCTTGCTGTGGCAGTTGGTTGTGACTGTTAAAAAACATCTATTTCGTTTTTTTGATCCGTTTTTTGAACTAAGGGGTTAATCATCCATTTGCAAGTGGATGCAATGCTCTGCTAGCCTATTACATACACTGTAAAAATTTTGTTTGATTTACTGCATTTTTTTTCAAATTCTGACAAAATGTGTTTCTCTTAAAGGCACAGTACCGTTTTTTATATTTGCTTGTTAACTTGATTTAAAGTGTTTTCCAAGCTTGCTAGTCTCATTGCTAGTCTGTATAAACATGTCTGACATAGAAGAAACTCCTTGTTCATTATGTTTAAAAGCCATGGTGGAACCCCCTCTTAGAATGTGTACCAAATGTACTGATTTCATTTTATGCAATAAAGATCATATTCTGTTTTTAAAAAAATTATCACCAGAGGAATCTGACGAGGGGAAAGTTATGCCGACTAACTCTCCCCACGTGTCAGACCCTTTGACTCCCGCCCAAGGGACTCACGCTCAAATGGCGCCAAGTACATCTAGGGCGCCCATAGCGTTTACTTTACAAGACATGGCGGCAGTCATGGATAATACACTGTCAGCGGTATTAGCCAGACTACCTGAACTTAGAGGTTAGCGAGATAGCTCTGGGGTGAGACAAAATGCAGAGCATACTGACGCTTTAAGAACCATGTCTGATACTGCCTCACAATATGCAGAAGCTGAGGAAGGAGAGCTTCAGTCAGTGGGTGATGTTAATGACTCAGGAAAGATACCTGATTCTAATATTTCTACATTTAAATTTAAGCTTGAACACCTCCGCGTGTTGCTTAGGGAGGTTTTAGCTGCTCTGAATGAATGTGATACCATTGCAGTGCCAGAGAAATTTTGTAGACTGGATAAATGCTTTGCAGTGCCGGTGTGTACTGATGTTTTTCCAATACCTAAAAGGTTTACAGAAATTATTAATAAGGAATGGGATAGACCAGGTGTGCCGTTCTCTTCCCCTCCTATTTTTAGAAAAATGTTTTCCAATAGACGCCACCACACGGGACTTATGGCAGACAGTCCCTAAGGTGGAGGGAGCAGTTTCTACTCTAGCAAAGCGTACTACTATCCCTGTCGAGGACAGTTGTGCTTTTTTAGAGCCAATGGATAAAAAATTAGAAGGTTACCTTAAGAAAATATTTATTCAACAAGGTTTTATCCTACAGCCCATTGCATGCATTGCCCCTGTCACTGCTGCTGTGGCGTACTGGTTTGAGTCTCTGGAAGAGGCTTTACAGGTAGAGACTCCATTGGATGACATACTTGGCAAACTTAGAGCACTTAAGCTAGCCAATTATTTTATTTCTGATGCCATTGTTCATTTGAATAAACTAACGGCTAAGAATTCTGGTTTTGCTATACAGGCGCGCAGAGCGCTATGGCTTAAATCATGGTCAGCTGATGTGACTTTAAAATCTAAGCTACTTAACATTCCCTTCAAGGGGCAGACCCTATTCGGGCCTGGTTTGAAGGAGATTATTGCTGATATCACGGGAGGAAAAGGTTGTGCCCTTCCTCAGGACAGGTCCAAATCTAGGGCCAAACAGTCTAATTTTCTTGCCTTTCGAAACTTCAAGGCAGGTGCGGCATCAACTTCCTCTAATAATAAACAAGAGGGAACTTTTGCTCAATCCAAGACGGTCTGGAGAACAAACCAGACCTGGAAAAAAGGTAAGCAGGTCAAAAAGCCTGCTGCTGCCTCTAAGACAGCATGAAGGAACGACCCCCTATCCGGTAACGGATCTAGTAGGGGGCAGACTTTCACTCTTCGCCCAGGCGTGGGCAAGAGATGTTCAGGATCCCTGGGTGTTAGAAATTATATCCCAGGAATATCTTCTGGACTTCATAGCTTCCCCCCCCAAAAGGGAGATTTCACCTTTCACAATTATCTGCAAACCAGATAAAGAGTGAGGCATTCTTACACTGTGTACGAGACCTCCTAGTTATGGGAGTGATCCATCCAGTTCCAAAGGAGGAACAGGAACAGGGTTTTTACTCAAATCTGTTTGTGGTTCCCAAAAAAGAAGGAACCTTCAGACCGATTTTGGATCTAAAGATCTTAAACATATTCCTCAAAGTTCCGTCGTTCAAGATGGAAACTATTCGTACCATCCTACCACTGATCCAGGAGGATCAATATATGACTGCAGTGGATCTAAAGGATGCTTATCTTCACATTCCGATACACAAAGATCATCATCGGTTTCTCAGGTTTGCCTTTCAAGACAGGCATTACCAGTTGTAGCTCTTCCCTTTGGATTAGCTACAGCCCCAAGAATCTTTACAAAGGTTCTAGGGTCGCTTTTGGCGGTCCTAAGGCCGCGGGGCATAGCAGTAGCCCCTTATTTAGATGACATCCTGATACAGGCGTCAAACTTCCATATTGCCAAGTCTCATACGGATGTAGTACTGGCATTTCTGAGGTCGCATGGGTGGAAAGTGAACAAGGAAAAGTGTTCTCTATCCCCACTCACAAGAGTTTCCTTTCTAGGGACTCTGATAGATTCTGTAGAAATGAAGATTTACCTTGACGGAGTCCAGGTTATCAAAGCTTCTAAATTCCTGTCGGGTTCTTCATTCCATTCCGCGCCCTTTGGTGGCTCAGTGTATGGAAGTAATCGGCTTAATGGTAGCGGCAATGGACATAGTGCCGTTTGCAGGCTTACATCTCAGACCGCTGCAACTATGCAGGCTCAGTCAGTGGAGCCGGGATTACACAGATTTGGCCCCTCAACTGAATCTGGACCAAGAGACCAGGCATCCTCTTCCCTGGTGGCTATCTCAGGTCCATCTGTCCAAAGGTATGACCATCGCAGGCCAGATTGGACTATTGTAACAACAAATGCCAGCCTTCTAGGTTGGGGTGCAGTCTGGAACTCCCTGAAGGCTCAGGGATCGTGGACTCAGGAGGAGTCTCTCCTTCCAATAAATATTCTGGAACTAAGAGCGATATTCAAGGCTCTTCAGGTTTGGCCTCAGTTAGCAACTCTGAGGTACATCAGATTTCAGTCGGTCAACATCACGACTGTAGCTTACATCAACCATCGAGGGGGAACAAGAAGTTCCCTAGAGATGTTAGAAGTTTCAAAAATAATTCACTGGGCAGAGATTCACTCTTGCCACCTATCAGCTATCCATATCCCAGGTGTAGAGCACTGGGAGGCGGATTTTCTAAGTCGTCAGACTTTTCATCCGGGAGAGTGGGAACTCCATCCGGAGGTATTTGCACAACTGATTCTCTGTTGGGGCAAACCAGAACTGGATCTCATGGCGTCTCGCCAGAACGCCAAGCTTCCGTGTTACGGATCCAGGTCCAGGGATCCCAAGGCGACACTGATAGATACTCTAGCAGCGCCCTGGTCTTTCAACCTGGCTTATGTGTTTCCACTGTTTCCTCTGCTCCCTCGACTGATTGCCAAGATCAAGCAGGAGAGAGCATCGGTGATTCTGATAGCACCTGCGTGGCCACGCAGGACCTGGTATGCAGATCTAGTGGACATGTCATCCTTTCCACCATGGTCTCTGCCTCTGAGACAGGACCTTCTACTTCAGGGTCCTTTCAACCATCCAAATCTAATTTCTCTGAGGCTGACTGCCTGGAGATTGAATGCTTGATTTTATCAAAGCGTGGCTTCTCCGAGTCAGTTATTGATACCTTAATACAGGCACGAAAGCCTGTCACCAGGAAAATTTACCCTAAGGTATGGCGTAGATATCTTTATTGGTGTGAATCCAAGGGTTACTCATGGAGTGAGGTCAGGATTCCTAGGATTTTATCTTTTCTCCAAGAAGGTTTGGAAAAAGGATTGTCAGCTAGTTTCTTAAAGGGACAGATTTTTGCTCTGTCTATTCTTTTGCACTAGCGTCTGGCAGATGTTCCAGACGTTCAGGCATTTTGTCAGGCTTTAGTTTGAATCAAGCCTGTGTTTAAACCTGTTGCTCCATGGAGCTTAAACTTGGTTCTTAAGGTTCTTCAAGGAGTTCCGTTTGAACCTCTTCATTCCATAGATATCAAACTTTTATCTTGGAAAGTTCTTTTTTTTTTTTTTTGGTAGCTATTTCCTCGGCTCGTAGAGTCTCTGAGCTATCTGCCTTACAATGTGATTCTCCTTATCTGATTTTTCATACGGATAAGGTAGTCCTGCGTACCAAACCTGGGTTCTTACCTAAGGTGGTATCTAACAAGAATATCAATCAAGAGATTGTGGTTCCATCCTTGTGTTACACAATCTGGACGTGGTCTGTGCTTTAAAGTTTTACTTACAAGCTACTAAAGATTTTTGTCAAACATCTGCTTTGTTTGTTGTCTACTCTGGACAGAGGAGAGGTCAAAAGGCTTTGGCAACCTCTTTTTCTTTTTGGCTAAGAAGCTTAATCCGCTTAGCCTATGAGACTGCTGGACAGCAGCCCCCTGAAAGGATTACAGCTCATTCCACTAGAGCTGTGGCTTCCACTTGGGCCTTTAAAAATGAGGCTTCTGTTGAACAGATTTGCAAGGCGGCGACTTGGTCTTCGCTTCATACTTTTTCAAAATTTTACAAATTTGATACTTTTGCTTCTTCGGAGGCTATATTTGGGAGAAAGGTTTTACGGGCAGTGGTTCCTGCCTTGTCCCTCCCTTCATCCGTGTACTTTAGCTTTGGTATTGGTATCCCACAAGTAATGGATGATCCGTGGACTGGATACACCTTACAAGAGAAAACACAATTTATGCTTACCTGATAAATTTATTTCTCTTGTGGTGTATCCAGTCCACGGCCCGCCCTGTCATTTTTAGGCACGTAATTTTTAAATTTAAACTACAGTAACCACTACACCCTATGGTTCCTCCTTTCTCGGCTTGTTTTCAGTCGAATGACTGGCTATGACAGTTAGGGGAGGAGCTATATTACAGCTCTGCTGTGGGTGTCTTGCAACTTCCTGTTGGGAATGAGAATATCCCACAAGTAATGGATGATCCGTGGACTGGATACACCACAAGAGAAATAAATTTATCAGGTAAGCATAAATTGTGTTTTCTGCTGAGAGGAAAAAGATTTTAGCATGTTGTAACTAAAATCCATTGCTGTTCCCACACAGGACTGTTGAGTACCGGAGAACTTCAGTTGGGGGGAACAGTTTGCAGGCTTAACTGCTTAAGGTATGCTCAGTCATTTTTTTCTAACAAGACCTGGTAATGCTAGAAGACTGACAGAAATCCCCATGAGGGAAGGTAAGCCATTTTCTGAGACGCAGTATAGAAGGATGGCTTCAGTTAAGGGCTTAAATACTGGTAGACACTGTGATGGGCTAAATCGATTACTTTATTAGTGTAATCTTATATTTGTTCAAGTGTTTGAAACGTTGGAAACACTTTGGGGGGTTTTATTACACCTAGTCTGACTCTGGAAGGCCCCATAACTCTGGAATGAAGAGGGAGGGGGCCTCATTTTCGCGCCTCAGTTGCGCAGTTGATTTACAAGACAGCTTCATGCAGCTTCACGTGTAGAGTCCTGAGAGTGCAGGAGGACATCAGGGAGGCCTATTTTTTTTTTCTACAAATAACCCTAAAGGAAGGTAGGGCCACAGCAAAGACTGTGGCACCATGCTGTAGTGTGTTAAACCGGTTGTTTACTTCAATTTGCTCCGGTTTGGGCAATAAGGGGTTAATTGATTTGAAAATTTGTGTGCAATCATTTCAAAGCATTGGGATCATGTGGTGAAATTTTCATAAAGATCGGATGTTTTTTGGTGATTTGGTAAAAAAGTGTGTGCTTTTTATTATTTAAAGACACAGTAACGTTTTTTCAAAAAGTGATTTTTTCTGTATTGTAGTGCTGTCTAAGTCTGTCAATCATGTCTGAGACTTCAGATAGACCTTGTTCTTTATGTTTAAAAGCCATGGCAGTACCCCCATTGCATTTATGTGTAAAGTGTGCTAAAACATCTAAGCATTTTAAAGACCATCAAGTGACACTTAAAAATGTAGCCCAAGATGATTCTTTAACAGAGGGTAATGAGGATAGTCCTTCTTCCTCTCCCCATGTGTCGACACCAGTTACGCCCGCGCAAGCGATGCCTAGTACCTCTAGCGCATTGGCCCCTATTACTTTACAACAATTAGCAGCAGTAATGGATAATTCCCTTGCAGCATTTTTATCCAAACTGCCAGTTTTTCCAAAAAAGCGCGATAGCTCAGTTTTAAATACAGAGGATGAGCAATCAGAAGCTTTGGATGATTTATCTGTAGTACCCTCACAAAACTCAGAAGTAGCAGTGAGGGACGGTCTGTCTGAGGGAGAAATTTCTGACACAGGAAAAGTTTCTCAGCGGGTCAGATTCCTTAGCGTTTAAAATTAGCTGGAACACCTCCGCGTCCTGCTTAAGGAGGTTTTAGCTACGCTGGATGATTGTGACCCCATGGTGGTCCCAGAAAAATTGTGTAAGATGGACAGGTTTTTGGAGGTCCCCGTATACACTGAGGCATTTCCGATCCCAAAGAGGGTCGCGGATATTGTGACTAGGGAGTGGGAGAGACCAGGTGTACCCTTTGTTCCCCCCCCCTATCTTTAAGAAAATGTTCCCCATAAACGACCCCAGGCGGGACGCGTGGCAAACGGTCCCTAAGGTAGAGGGGGCTGTTTCAACACTTGCTAAGCGTACAACTATACCAATAGAGGACAGTTGTGCTTTCAAAGATCCTATGGATAAAAAATTGGAAGGATTGCTGAAGAAAATTTTTGTTCAGCAAGGTTTTCTTCTTCAACCAATTGCCTGCATTATTCCGGTAACTTCTGCAGCGGCTTTTTGGTTCGAGGCCCTGGAGGAGTCGCTCCAGAGGGAGACTTCATATGATGAGGTCATGGATAGAATTCATGCTCTAAAGCTGGCTAATTCTTTTATCACTGATGCCGCTCTCCAATTAGCTAAACTAGCGGCGAAAAACTCAGGTTTTGCCATCATGGCGCGAAGAGCGCTTTGGCTCAAATCGTGGTCGGCGGATGTGTCGTCCAAAACGAAACTGTTAAATATTCCATTCAAGGGGAAAACCCTATTCGGCCCAGAGCTGAAAGACATTATTTCAGATATCACTGGGGGCAAGGGCCATGCCCTTCCACAAGATAGGCCGTTTAAGGCCAAAAACAAGGCTAATTTTCGCTCCTTTCGCTACAAAGATCACCATCAGTTCCTAAGTTTCGCCTTTCTGGACAAACATTACCAGTTCGTGGCCCTTCCTTTCGGGTTGGCCACCGCTCCCAGAATTTTCACAAAGGTGCTAGGGTCCCTTCTAGCGGTGCTAAGACCGCGGGGCATTGCAGTAGCACCTTACCTAGACGACATATTAATACAGGCGTCGTCTTTCCACAGAGCCAAGGCTCATACGGACATTGTTCTGGCCTTTCTAAGGTCTCACGGGTGGAAGGTGAAAGTAGAAAAAAGTTATCTGTCCCCGCTCACAAGGGTTCCCTTCCTGGGAACAATAATAGACTCGGTAGAAATGAAAATCTTTCTGACAGAGGTCACAAAGTCAAAACTGTTGAATACTTGCCGAGCTCTTCATTCCATTCCTCGGCCTTCTGTGGCTCAGTGCATGGAGGTAATTGGTTTAATGGTTGCGGCAATGGACGTAGTCCCTTTTGCCCGAATTCATCTCAGACCACTGCAACTGTGCATGCTCAAACAGTGGAATGGGGATTACACAGATTTGTCTCCTCAAATACAAATGGACCAGAAAACCAGAGACTCTCTTCTCTGGTGGTTGTCTCAAGATCACCTGTCTCAGGGAATGAGTTTCCACAGACCGGAGTGGATCATTGTCACGACCGATGCCAGTCTGTTAGGCTGGGGTGCGGTCTGGAACTCCCTGAAGGCTCAGGGTCTATGGTCTCGGGAAGAATCTCTTCTCCCGATAAACATTTTGGAGCTGAGAGCGATATTCAATACGCTCCAGGTGTGGCCTCAACTAGCGGAGGCCAAATTCATCAGATTTCAGTCGGACAACATCACGACTGTAGCGTACATCAATCATCAGGGAGGAACAAAGAGTTCCCTAGCGATGGAGGAAGTATCCAAGATCATCAAATGGGCGGAGGATCACTCCTGCCATCTATCTGCAATTCACATCCCAGGGGTAGACAACTGGGAGGCGGATCTTCTAAGTCGTCAGACTTTTCATCCGGGGGAGTGGAAACTCCACCCGGAGGTATTTGCCCAGCTTACTCAGCTATGGGGCACTCCAGAATTGGATCTGATGGCACCCCGTCAGAACACCAAACTTCCCCTTTATGGGTCCAGGTCCCGGGATCCCCAGGCGGTGCTGATAGATGCTCTAGCAGCGCCTTGGTCCTTCAATCTGGCCTATGTTTTTCCACCGTTTCCTCTCCTCCCGCGTCTGGTTGCCAGAATCAAGCAGGAGAGGGCTTTGGTGATTCTAATAGCGCCTGCGTGGCCACGCAGGACCTGGTATGCAGACCTAGTGGACATGTCATCTGTGCCACCATGGACACTACCAATGAGGCAGGACCTTCTACTACAAGGTCCTTTCAAACATACAAATCTAATTTCTCTGCGTCTGACTGCTTGGAGATTGAACGCCTCCCGGAGGTTTTTGTTCAGCTGACCCAGCTATGGGGCATTCCAGAATTGGATCTGATGGCGTCCCGTCAGAACACCAAACTTCCCCTTTACGGATCCAGATCCAGGGATCCCAAGGCGGCATTGATAGATGCTTTAACAGCGCCTTGGTCATTCAGTCTAGCTTATGTCTTTCCACCGTTTCCTCTTCTCCCTCAGCTAATAGCCAGAATCAAACAGGAGAAGGCTTCGGTAATTCTGATAGCGCCTGCGTGGCCACGCAGGACTTGGTATGCAGACCTAGTGGACATTTCATCGGTCCCACCATGGAAACTGCCATTGAGGCAGGATCTTCTAATTCAAGGTCCTTTCAAGCATCCAAATCTAGTTTCTCTGCAACTGACTGCTTGGAGATTGAACGCTTAATTCTAGCTAAGCGTGGTTTCTCTGAATCAGTTATAGACACTCTGATACAGGCCAGAAAGCCTGTCACCAGGAAAATTTACCATAAGATATGGCGGAAATATCTTGGTTGGTGTGAATCCAAGGGTTACTCGTGGAGTAAGGTTAGGATTCCAAGGATATTAGCTTTTCTCCAAGAAGGATTGGAGAAAGGTCTGTCAGCTAGTTCCTTAAAGGGACAGATATCTGCTCTGTCTATCCTGTTACATAAGCGCCTGGCAGCTGTACCAGACGTTCAGGTGTTTGCACAGGCCCTAGTTAGAATCAAGCCTGTTTACAAGCCGGTGGCTCCTCCTTGGAGTCTAAATTTAGTTCTTTCAGTTCTTCAAGGGGTTCCGTTTGAACCTTTGCATTCCATAGATATTAAGTTATTATCTTGGAAAGTTTTGTTTTTAGTAGCCATTTCTTCTGCTCGAAGAGTTTCTGAATTGTCTGCTTTGCAGTGTAATTCACCCTATCTGGTGTTCCATGCAGATAAGGTTGTTTTGCGTACCAAACCTGGTTTTCTTCCAAAAGTGGTTTCTAATAAGAATATTAACCAGGAAATCATTGTTCCTTCTCTGTGTCCTAATCCAGTTTCTAGGAAGGAACGACTTTTACACAATCTTGACGTGGTTCGTGCTTTAAAATTCTATTTAAAAGCGACTAAAGATTGCAGACAAACATCATCCTTGTTTGTCGTCTATTCTGGTAAGAGGAGAGGTCAGAAAGCGACTGCTACCTCTCTTTCCTTTTGGCTGAAAAGCATCATCCGATTGGCTTATGAGACTTCTGGACAGCAGCCTCCTGAATGAATTACAGCTCACTCCACCAGAGCTCTGGCTTCCACATGGGCTTTCAAGAATGAGGCTTCTGTTGAACAGATTTGTAAGGCAGCGACTTGGTCTTCACTGCATACATTCGCCAAATTTTACAAATTCGATACTTTTGCTTCTTCGGAGGCTATTTTTGGGAGAAAGGTTTTGCAAGCAGTGGTGCCTTCCGTTTAGGTTACCTGACTTGTTCCCTCCCTTCATCCGTGTCCTAAAGCTTTGGTATTGGTATCCCACAAGTAAGGATGAATCCGTGGACTGGATACACCAAGTAAGAGAAAACAGAATTTATGCTTACCTGATAAATTACTTTCTCTTACGGTGTATCCAGTCCACGGCCCGCCCTGACAATTAAGTCAGGTTCAAATTTAATTTAAAATAACTAAGTCACCACTGCACCCTATGGTTCTTCTTTTTCTCCTAACCGTCGGTCGAATGACTGGGGGGGCGGAGCCTCAGGGGAGCTATATGGACAGTTTTGCTGTGTGCTCTCTTTGCCACTTCCTGTAGGGATTGAGAATATCCCACAAGTAAGGATGAATCCGTGGACTGGATACACCGTAAGAGAAAGTAATTTATCAGGTAAGCATAAATTCTGTTTTTGTAGCATAAAGTGTGACTACTACTGCATACATTTTATCAGTTTAATATATCCCTCACACAGTCATTTCCTGTTTCTCACTTACCTGGGAGGAACCTACAAAATGCTCAATTTAGTTGGATATAAAGGGGCCTAGGAGTTAACATTAATTGTTCATGTTTTTCTGAGAAAATGACTAAGAAATGGCAATTTAATTCTATTATCAAATGTAGTCAATGGACTTGTCTTCTTTCAACCTCATCTACAATGTTACTATGTTACCATTTTTTCTTGGTATTGTTTGTTGAAACTAAGCTTGATGTAAGAAAAAGAAATTAGAGCCTTAAAAGGAACAGGGAAAAAAGATGTGCTGAATAAATAAACTAACCCCAAACAAATATGTGTGGGGTCTTGTGGACTTTCACCACCATGAAAGAAATTCATTTCTCAGTTAAATGGACAGTCTACACCAGAATTGTTATTGTTTTAAAAGATAGATAATCCCTTAATTACCCATTCCACTATTTTGCATAACCAATACAGTTATAATACACGTTTTACCTCTGTGATTACCTTGTATCTAAGCCTCTGCAAACTGCCCCCTTATTTCAGTTCTTTTTACAGACTTGCATTTTAGCCAATCAGTGCTGACTTCTAGGTAACGCTACGTGTGTGAGCTCAATGTTATCTTTATTACACACATGAACTAATGCCCTCTAGTGGTGAAAACAGTCAAAATGCATTCAGATTAGAATAACGTGTGAATTAGAATAACGTGTGAATATGCGCTAACCCAACATGCTTAACCGACTCGCGGGTAAACTATAGAAAGACTAAAAAGACAGACACAACCCCGACATGCTTAAACTAGAGGCCAATGTGCCAAAAAAGCAAAAAAATCATAAACCATACCCCGTATACATCACTCTGACAAGCACTGTACTCTGAGGGACCACTCCTAAATATAGACTGAAAACCACTCTTTCTGAAGATTCAAATGCACATCTTCAGTCTTCATTCACCTCCCCCTGAGGCAAAGTAAAGACTGAGGTATGTGTGAGGTGGGAGAGGTTTTATAGAGCTCTTTGGGTTTGGTAGTCTTTGCCTCCTCCTAGTGGTAGAGAAGAGTAATTCCCAAGAGTAAAGGATATTGGACTCTCACCACCTGTAAGAAAGAAATTACATTTTCACTTTAATATCTCTTTAATCTGTTAACTCTTCCATTATCAGAAATGTTGATTATTATTTGAAAGGAACTTTATTTTTCAAAGTTCAAAAACACTTTGAATGTACAACTAAAGCTACCCATCTATTTATGTGAAACAATTAGTCAATTATAAAAGACAGAAGCATGTTTCAAATAATAAAAACTAATGTGTGCAGTCACAGCTTATTTTACTATAAGTGTCCCGTTTATTTCATATCTGTTTATTTATTCAGGCTCTCAATCAACCAAACCGATTATAGTTCAATATAATTTATTATACTCCAGGAAGCTGCTTCCAGGACATAGACAGATTCTGTTTCTGATCAATGTCTATGACCCAGCCAAATCTGTGAGTGCTCCATAAATGAGGAACCACTCTAGTTAATGCTCACAGAACCATATTGGTGGTGCAAGTTATTAAAACGTCTGCCACTGGGCATGCTTGGTCAAGAGTTAGAGTTTGATATGTACATGGCCTTGCATTCCCTATACAAATAGTATGTGATTAATAAAACACATCAGCTTTGATTACATCTCTAGCAAAAATTATTGGACTCTTATCAAATGTTTAAAGATGATTTTTTTTTTTTTTTTTTTTTAAATAATGAAACAAAATGAAAAGGGGGTATTTTCTAATAATCTAAATGATTGTTTTGCATAACAAAAGTACATTATAACATTTAAACACATAGTTAAAGTGAGCTCCAGAGCAGCAATGCACTACTGGGAGCTAGCTGCACACATCAGGTGAGCCAATGACAAGAGACAAATGTGTGTAGCCGCCAATTACCAGCTAGCCCTCCCAGTATTGTAGGATATGTACATAATTGTTTTCAGGAAACAATGCTGTCATGAATACCTCATGATTTAGACGCTAAAGGGTTACATTTCTTTAGCTTGTATGCTAAAAACATTTGTTTTTTCAGAATAAATGTTTTGCTGTGTTTTCTCTTAGATAAGCCAGAGCCCTCATAAATAGTTTGTAAGATGCACAAGAGAGAACGTTATGGTCAGTTTATTGCCCCAACCTTTCAGCACAGATAATGATGGAACACAGTCTATCCAGGTACTGGTCTGGGGTCATTGACAGGACAACCAGCCTTGCAAATAATTTTTTTTATGTCATAATGCCTCAGAAACATAAAGAATGCAATATAAATGGGGTTTGGCGTCAAAATACTCCTCACAACATCACTAAGGGATTGCCTTTCTGAGCTTTATGATGTCGTAAAAAGAGAGGGGTTTCCTAGCCCCTCTAGAAAGAGGTTTGGGCAAGCAATTTGATATCAGAGGAACAGGTATAAAATTTTGTGTTTAACAATACAAGTTGTTAATTCTACATGGGAGGCTGTTACAGTGTGAGTGACCATCTTTTCTTGCCAGTCTCCCTGGCACATATATTTAAAGCTTGTAAAATATTGTAAAATAGCTTGTAAAATATTGAATTCTGTTATTTCTCCTTTTTATTTTAAAAAACGGGTTGCTTGTGTATAATTTTATTTGTTAACATCTTTTTATTAATAATGCACTGTGACTTGATTTTTGCTCATAATAAATAATTCCTTTATTAAGATTTTGCCTTTGTCTAATATTTGAACCACATTACTGAAAGAGACTGGTAGTACTAATACTGTATTTTAGATTATTTTTTGCTAAATTGTATTCTGGGATTTAATTTGTTAGTCTGGGTTTTCCTTAAGATTTCCCATGTAATAAATCTTAAGTAGTGGCCGCTTAGAGATAGTTTAGTGCGGGTGGCATTAAAAGGGAGTTTGGGCAATTTGTCTAAGTCTAGGACAGACTAGGGAGTGTTGTTAACCCTTGCACCCACTGAACTAAGTCACAGGCTTGCCTGGAGTGCTTAGACTGTGATAGATTGGTTAAAGCGGAGAGGGTCTGTTAACCCTTTCTGTGCCAAACAAGTGACTGGTGCAGATGAGCAGCGGTGCAGATATTTTATTAGATTTTAGTGCTTTGTGGATTTGCTAGTGTGAAAATCCCAGTACTAAAAGAAATTGTGACTCTTACAATTTCCAAAGTCTAAAACTCAGTGCATTATATAGTTACACATTAGAAACAGCCCCCTTCCCTTTTCTCTGTTTTTCTTTTCTATTTTCTTTTTACTATGTGGGCAGTGATTCATAAAGCTCTGGAGATCCCTTGGACTGTTATTTGCAAACTGTTCTAAAGCATGTGGGCTCAGCAGATTCAAGTATGCGCATGGGGCTAATCCTAAAATTCCAAGAACAGCAAGCTGCTGCACTTGAGAGACCGGTTGCTGAACGACAGGCTGAGAGAGAGTATCAGTTACAGCTTGCACGGTTGGAGAGAGCAACTGTCTCACCTGTTGTTAGTGAACCTAGAGACTTCTCTGTGCTCAGACCGTGTGCCAAGAATGTTCCTACTCTGGAGAAAGATGGAGATTTGGATGTATTCCTGCACAGCTTTGAAAAAGTTTGCAGACAGTTCCAGCTGCAAAGGGAGCTGTGGGCCAAGTATCTTACCCCTGGTCTAAAAGGTCCTGCACTGGAGGCTTTTGCTGAACTTCCTCCAGAGTTTAATCAGGACTATGATGCAATTAAGGCGGCACTGTAGAGGAGGTATAATTTCACTCTTGAGGTTTGCAGAAAAAATTCCTTACTCTGCAGAGGGGTATATCAGAGAGCTACACTGTAGTTGTGGGAAGCCTGGCAACAGCATTCAAGCAGTGGATCAGAGGGCTACACATTGCCACAATGGAGAACCTGGAAGATCTGATGGTTAAGAAGCAATTTATGCAGATGTGCCCAGCAGGAGTGGGTGCTGGATCACAAGCCCAAAACAGCCTTGGAGGCAGGTGAGCTGGAAGAATTTTACACAGCCAACAGGTCACCAGTGAATGGGAGAAAAGCCTTGTTTAAGGGGGCATCCACCTGGAAAGGAGATGCTTGACAAGCCCCCTTTACCAAGTCTGTTTTGCCTTTATTTAATGTGTCTGTTCCTTCTGGGAAAGGAGGGGCGAGTGCTGCACCTGGGCAGGAGGATACTTGCAGGTGTTTTGCTTGCAACAAAGTGGGCCACATCAGCTCTACTTGCCCAGCGAAGATTAAATCAGCTGGAGGGAGTAATCCCTCAGAAGTACCAGCATCTTTGTTGTTTGTTACATGGCCAGAGGAAAGCAACAATGAGAACTTACAACCTGTGACTCTTGGAGATAAGGTAACATTGGGGCTACGGGACACAGGTGCAGAAGTGACTCTTGTGTGTCCAGGGTTGGTGAGCTCTAAGGACATTATTCCTGGCAGGGCTGTAGCAGTTAAAGGGATTGGGGGAGTGTTAGGTGTTATTCGCAAGGGGGGAGTGTCAGGTCAGGCCGAAGCCTCTGGGCCGCTGTACCACCTGAGGCAGATGTAGATTATCTGATAAGGATCCCTTAGAATGACTCAGACCACGCAGCAATATGATCTAAAGCCAATCATGTTTATTGGACAGTGCAAGCATATCTTATAGACTTCAGTAACAGCATATAGGCTTAAGGGGATGACACGTTATGACCGCGTCATTTTACACAGTTATACAGAGTGAAGCACAGTGTGATTCTGGAAATTCACTAGCTCATAACAATATACTATAGTCATAATAAACCATGCATCTGCAGATACACCAAGGTCGCTGGACCATCTTATTGACATTATATTCTTCTGGGCATAATGCCAGGGACATCTACAAGGTTAGCTAGCTTTGCAGAATAAGATGACAAGCATATATTTCTCACTACAGAATGAACCATTATAATAAAGTCTAATCATTACAAAATGGATGCTAATCATCACAAGATGGCTGCGAGGAACAAGATGGCGCCCAAAAACAAGATGGCGCTAGTCAGGTTCACATTAACCCCTAACATACCATCCTTTTATTCTAACAGAATAACATAAAAATAGACAGGCATATAAAATTAGTAAAGCCTTATATTATGGTAACAGAACTCTATGTGAGAATACTAAAGAGAAAAATATTCACATGTCGCAATATACTTTTATAGGCTAATTGTCACTGCATATAGGTGCAGCCTCTCCAATACCTTCCATCTATCTTCCAGCCTTCCCAAAACTACCGGTCTACCTGCACAGAGACCCAACCAGCCCCCCATCTACCCCCAAACAACACTGCATCTTTTATTTCTCCACCTGCATTGCTAGCATCCCCCAATATGTCCAACAGTTCTTTCTCCACAGTAAAGCATGACATAGCAACAGCACAACTGTCTCTAGGTGGCCTCTGATCACTTTAAGAACAGTTTTTGTCCATTTGAGAGAGCTTCACCTTGACACTTTGCTATAATATAGTTCTCCAACAGTTCATTTGCAGTAGGGGTGCTTATCCAATGTTCTTCCGCAGGGAGATGCTGGAAATCTGATGGTTTGTTCATAGGGTAGACAAGGCAACCAGTGGATACCCATGGCAAGCAAACACTCGAGTCACAGGGAGTCTAGGAAGCAAACAGAAACAGTACAAGATGAGTACACACCGCAATACAATCACAATTATGTTTAAATAAAACGTCACTTTCATCATATGTCATTTAAAATCAAACAAAACATTATTGATATATAATACAAACTAAATACATTGATATTTCTCAGAGAATAATTTACAACTTCTCTATACACTTTTAAATGATACTTCATGAATACTAAGCAAGTGAAAACCTGCTAGACTTCATCAAGGGGCTGAATGGTTATGCTAAAACTTATGCTAAGGCCTGCGGTGTAGCAACAATGAAAAAAGGAAAACAGTCAATAAAAATAAATGAATGTCTTTACACTGTCACTTTGAACTTCTAAAAATAAAAGAACCTTGTGTTGCTTTATTCTGCATGGCTGCTATCTATAATGTTTATAATTCTCCAACCATGATCCTAATATTCAACAATCTCATCTGATATAAACACTACTAGTTTACTAATTATTTTATGCAACCTAAATTCTCTCACACTCCTGTATGAGGAAAGCATACAAACAGAACATCATTTAAAACTACAAACTCTTTTAAAGGTAAACACATCTTTATGGTAAGATAATTCCTTTCTTTGACAAACATCAGGAATGACCAAATTCACTTTGCAGATACCATACCAATTAATAAAAGGGAAAAATACATTAGCGTTCATAAACTATAATTATGCTATTCCCTAAACAAATATTTCTCTGTATATTGAATATAAACTTCTAGCTGAGACATGTCCTCCTTATGTTCTAGAGGGTGAAGGGTATAAAATATTATGATATATTGCAGCATTTTCCTTAAACATATTTTTTATACTCAGTGGGCCATTCAGTAGGGTACAATACTGCGAAGTTCACAGTTACATTTATCTAAAGTGTTACTTTGTTAAGCACATAAACTACAATGTGCACTAATACCAATAAAGCATATGATCTCTTATACCAAATAAGATCAATAAAAATAAAACAAATACAAGAGAATACAAAACAAGCAATATAAGGAATCGAGTTAACAATACTCCCCTAATTTAATTGTTTGACCCTGTAACAGCATAACAAGTCCTCCATATCGAGCGGCAAGGCACAGTCCAGAGAAGGATAGTCTTTATGTCCTGAAGACACACATCAGAGGAAACAGTCATGGATTACTCAGAGTCCAGTTCTGGGGCTGGTACCAGCATGCAAAGCAAAGAATGGATCCAAAGATAGTTCAGCAACTTTTACTGCAGTATGGTGGTTAAAACAAGCTTGACAAAAGGTCTTTCATCTTCATCTTTTCTTTCTTTAACGGTTTACTTGCATTCAATCTTTAATCTTTTGAAGAGTGCACTTATGGAATTTTGTCTGTACAGATTTTACCTAAATATGGAAACTCAAAAATAATTCAGTTAGCGTCTTTTAATCTCTGGATACAGCTGCATACTCTCATCCTGCAAATACAAATATAGTGTTAAGAACCAAATAGAAAAATAAAACATTTTAGGCATCTGAAATATGAGAGCAAAATACAACACAGAAAGACAATGAAGAGATCTAATCCACCAGGGAGGGAAAAAGGAGTGAGGTCTGGGTATACAGGCTACGACCGGGGTGGCCATCAAGGTAGATGATGTCCGTGGCCAGATTCCCAATGAAGGAAAGTTCTAGACAATCCTAGGGACGTAGTGCATCCTGCATAGGGATAGGACAGGGAAATTTAGGGCACAGCTGGTGGTTAGGCAATAACATTGTAAGAGGAGATTCAAAACGTTTTAGGTTCACCTCCTAAAAACAATCACCCCCATTATATAAAGATATTCATCAATACTCATCAATACTTCCCCCTTGTTTGCGTGAAACATCTCATGTGACACGCAAACACAACATAACAAGAAACTAAACGACAAATCATGCACTCCACTCATGCAGAGACAATTCTCAATAGCAAGCAAAATCAAATACACTTCACAATTCAATAAACTGTCCATACAGCACGCTTCCACACGCAGTCACAAAAAAGAAAAACATAACAAACAAACATTGAAAACCAATTGTTCTTGTCTTTCACAAAACAAAACATTAGTTGCTGACACAAATTTCAAACAACCACAATTAACCTGAAATTCAACACATATTCTAAAATTCGCTGAAATGCAACAGTCGCAAAACACTACAAATAATTAAAAACATCCCATAAGAACCATCTATACCCTGGCTCTGCAACGTCTACTATGTACAAAACTTTGATATCACACAAATAAAGCAATCACTGCAGATGCTCAAGAATCTTCAGTTGCATATTGTACATATAAAATTGCGCTTATTTGGGAACGATCAGATAACCATGGTACAGCCACAGTTCTCCTGCCGCATGCACCATGCAAATCCACTGTTAAAGGGACATTCTAGTAGAAATGAAACTTTCATTATTCACATAGGACTTTTAATTTTAACCAACTTTCCAATGTACTTTTATCATCAAAATCACTTTTTACCTCTTGTTATTCTTAGTGTAAACTAAACATAGGTAGGCTCATATGCTAATGTCTAAGCCTTTGAGGGCTGCCTCTTATCACAGGCTGTTTAAATCTCTTTGCAACACCAAGAGACAAAATACACGTAAGCCATATAAAAAAAAAACTAAAACTGTGTGCTGGAAGAAGGCCCCTAGACACAAGGCATGTCAAGACTATAATCAGATAAATTAGCAAGTTATGTAAATGCAGTAGAATCAGATAAATTGTGCATCATTTGTTTGCCGTCCCCTATTGCCTTAATATAGGGGTGTTTATCGTAGACACATTATTACTGTTAAGCAGCAATCAAACTTATTGCAATTATAGCTGTAGATTGGTTAGTAACCAAATAACTATATATTTGTTAAAGTGTCACTTAAATCAATTCATTAAATAATATCTCATTTATTTATAGAACGTATTGGGGGTTATTTTAATAACAAAGAGTTCTGTAATATCTGTGAGATACAGTTTAACAGCAGACGGCCACAGAAATAAAATGATCAGTTTTAAGTTAGATTCTGTGACAGAATATAATATAAATACTTGTTTTTTGTAGTGAGCAATTTATATTTATCATTTTTTTATAACATAAAACACCAGTACTGCCGCTTTAAATGTACAGTACAAATCTTTCTCTCTGCGACAAAGCGAAACACAAGAGAGAACTTTTTTTTTTTTTTTTTTTAAAGAAAACCAAAACATGCACAGTGTTATCAGTCTTCTCAAGGATAGTAAGGCAAGCTCAAAGTTTCATTTTTACTTAAAGGAGAAACACTGTTTACTGCTCAAAAATATAAAATTCACACTAAAACCTGATAAATGCTACTTATTTCAACAAGAAAAAAAAAAATATTGGATCTAACTCTGCAGCTCTCTAGCCACATATAACAACCGCATATAAGACAAAAATAAGCTTTCTACTCAAGAATAACAATAAAATTTCCCCTTTAAATTATTCCCAATGATTCATTGGCCTTACTTATAATAAAAAATGTATACTGACGTTCAGTAAATAGCCTAAGCAAGCATAAGCAGCATAAAAACGCACTCACAGTGGGATGCAGGCTAGTTAAAGGGACATTTTACCCAAACTAAAAAATAATCTTTAATTGAAGCTGCTAACACAGTGAAATATACTAGTGTTAGGCTTACAGTAAACCTCATTGTCTTTTCTGTAAATATTCCCTTAAATTCTCAGATGTTATATCAGTTTTCCTGTATCCCTTTAAATATTTTCACTCCTCTGTTTTTTCTTGTGTTTTTTTTTTTGTTTGTTTCGCTAGTCTCACGGATCGCTACACTCAAATTGTAGACAACTTATCACTTCAGTTTGCATTACAGAGAGAATTAAGTTACACTGCAAAAGAAACATCTGCTATCTAAGCGGCAGATTTAAAATAAATATATACAAAGAAAGGTCTCTTAAAATATATTTTGCAAACTACTAATACAGTGTTATTGCTGCTCCTGAACTCCTTTCACATTAGTGAACTGATCCTTTAAATAATAAAATGACAATTTTCTATTGCTCCATCTACGCACTGAGCTCTGATTTTACAGACAAATATAAGATAAGGATTATCCGAAATTCAACCCATTACAATTTACATCAGCTATACACAGACTTACAAATGCAACTTCTCCTACATTTTATACTATGCAGCTTGTATAACAAGTCATGGACAATACATTAATATCAACACTATGTTACAGTGGACTGTCCCTTTAAGGACTAACCATTTAGCACGTAAATTATATATGTATATCCCAAACATAATTTAGGCTGCTTGTATGATTTACCACACAAATTCCACCTCTGTACTGTAGCATGACCTGCAGATTAATTTACTTGCAACAAAAATGGACGCACGTTTAGATAAAATTTCAATTACAGCCTATAACTATATTTCATCTTTTGCACTACCTCCGTGCACAGACCTTACAAATACAACATACGTTAACCCATTAATCATACGAGAAACAGTTTCATATTTACCAGAGCGTGACAAAAAATCACACACACCATCGCACTTTCAAAGCCACTTTCAAAGCCGTTACTTCACTTGCAAAAACAATATCATATATTTACATGCCGAAAAACAATTATCACTTAAAACTAAAACTGCTTATTAATACCACATACTTAAAACATGCTGTTGACTTTAAAATACAGGTATATAAAAATAACACTACAAAATACCTCCTTACAACGTCTGATTTCCCAGCAGAGAAACAGAAAGAAACATTTTTACAGCGATACAGACACACAAGCTCATTCCATCTCGCATACTAGAGATTCACTCCCTTTTTTCCTTTCTCAGAAAAACATCTATTTCATAGCGTACCAAAGACATATAAAAATACCACAAGATTAACTTTTCACCAAGTTCAAAATGTATTGGAGTCAGAAGAATCCACGCAGAATGGCCATTTTCCGCAGAGATTGGAACCAACATTTTCAAATAATACATTCTGTTTTTGGTTTAAAGTAAATCTGTTACACGCATACCACAGTGAGAACCGACAGACCATCACACAAAGACCATCACACATTGTGCATCACAATATACAAAATTTCCTTTTCATTACTGCAAGCAAACAAAAAGTTTTACAAACGGAGCTGCTGTAACAGTTTTTTTTCTTCTTTTTTTTTTCTTCTGATCTGTGTGCGCGCTCAGTGGTGGCCCCCCTTCTTTGCCTGCTACATTTTTTAACACAGAGATTTCTCTATTTACAACACAGCAGTGCTCACTGACAGTGTTTTGAAATGTTTCTGTCTTTAGCAGAAACTATTAACCTTTTTTGTCGACCTTATACATGTAATTTTCTCTGTGCATTATTATCTATAAGCAGATCCCATTCCTCCACACAATAATAGCCACAATAATAACATGCATAGCCACTTAATATTTTCTAAGCACAGCACAATTTTATAGCAGCAAAACACAAATAACCAAAGCAAGCATCAGATATCAACATGAGTTTCAGGTGGGTAACAAAACTCTATTATGGGAATGAATATGGGAAACTTTAACACACGTGAGACTCACTCACTGCCAACTTGCACGGGGGGCTTAACTTAAAAACCTCCGTCAAATGGCATTTATTTATTTCTTGCGCGCTTATCACAGACAGAACTCACAATACCTGTCGTAACCTAGCACAGGACTCTTAACCTGTCTGGAGGGGTTATCACAACTGCCAGCAGGACTATAACCTCCTCAAACCTGCGTCTCAACCACAGGAACCCCCTTAACCCTTTATCATATATTATCAACACCTATTACCAGACTAAATTTAGGTTCAGATTCACAGAAGGAAAGCATGGTAAAAGCACTCATACTTACTCACTGCGAATCCCACATAACTGACACCAAAATTGTTAGGTGTTATTCCCAAGGGGGGAGTGTCAGGTCAGGCCGAAGCCTCTGGGCCGCTGTACCACCTGAGGCAGATGTAGATTATCTGATAAGGATCCCTTAGAATGACTCAGACCACACAGCAATATGATCTAAAGCCAATCATGTTTATTGGACAGTGCAAGCATATCTTATAGACTTCAGTAACAGCATATAGGGTTAAGGGGATGACACGTTATGACCGCGTCATTTTACACAGTTATACAGAGTGAAGCACAGTGTGATTCTGGAAATTCACTAGCTCATAACAATATATACTATAGTCATAATAAACCATGCATCTGCAGATACACCAAGGTCGCTGGACCATCTTATTGACATTATATTCTTCTGGGCATAATGCCAGGGACATCTACAAGGTTAGCTAGCTTTGCAGAATAAGATGACAAGCATATATTTCTCACTACAGAATGAACCATTATAATAAAGTCTAATCATTACAAAATGGATGCTAATCATCACAAGATGGCTGCGAGGAACAAGATGGCGCCCAAAAACAAGATGGCGCTAGTCAGGTTCACATTAACCCCTAACAGGGAGTGCAACTTGCAATGCCTATGGCACGTGTATACCTTGATTGGGGAGCAGAGAGAAGCTTAAGAAATGTGGGGGTATCTGACAATATTCCTAATAATGTATTACTGGGTACTGATCTGGGTAGATTGTTATCTCTGTATGTGCCTAACAATGATACATGTGATCTATTGATATTAGCTATGGACCCTGATGTGCAAAGGGCTGTGTGTAAAAAAGCTCAGAGACATGCTGACCAGGAGGGGGGACAGAGTGCATATGTGCAAAGTACTGTGCCTGAACTGGGGGTGTCTGTGCTGAGATGTAGGACAGGACTGTGTTACGGGGAGGTAAGGCAAATAGATGGTGTGTGTCTGTCTGTGCTTGAACCCGTGGGGTCAGCTGAACAAAATGAAAAGGTAAGAGGAAAGACTGACTGAGGAAAAAATGTGTGGGTCTGTCTGTGCTTGAACCAGTAGTATCTGTAGAGCAGAGTTTAATTGTACAGGGTGAGACTGACTGTGAGGAGAGGCAGATAGATGGTGTGGGTCTGTCTGTGCCTGAACCAGTAGTATCTGTAGAACAGAGTTTAACTGTATAGGGAGAAACTCACTGTGAGGAGAGGCAGATGGGTGGTGTGTATCCGTCTGTGCTTGAAACAGTGGAAGCTATAGAAAAGAGTGAAAATATAAGGTGAGAGAATGACTGGACAAATGGACAGCTGCATGATGTGTGCCAGTCTGTGCCAGAACAATTGGAGTCCCCTGTGGAAAGAAAGAGACAGGATAAATGGGAGAAATGGCAGATGGAAGATATATGCTTGTTTATACCAGAGTTAGAAGGATCCCACATTCTGGGTGAGGATGTAAAGTGGCAGACTGACTGTGAGACAGGACAGAGGGAGAGTATTGCACAACCTGTGCCAGAAGCAGCAGTGCCCCAGAATCCAGAGGGTGTGGGGAAGGAGGCCACTGGATGCTCCTTGAGGGATCCCAGAGTGAGTGTGAAAGATTGTGGGTGACAGAGACCCCAGTAAACTCAGCTGTGACCTATAAGCAGACTGCACAGACTAGGAGACAGAGACTGACACAGACTGCAGATACACGGGGGAGGAATACAGAGAAGTGTATTTGCAAGTTCAATTCATTACATGCACTGATAGGGGTGCAGAGCCAGAGTTCCCAGCAGATAGGCCCCACAGTGGAGAAAATGGGGGATGCAGTTAGGCAACCCCCTACCAACCATAACAAGGTGCAGGAGTACAGGAATTCTACTCCAGTGGAAGGGGATGATCTCTGGGTAGTTAATCAACAGCTGACAACACACTATGTTCAGAGGGTGTAGCAAGAGACTAGGTTTCACAGACACCCCGTAACAGAGTATAATGTACATTTCATGGACAAGATTCAAGCCTTATTGAGTGAGGTATCTGCAAAACTCATAGCTGCCAATGCCATAGTCACACAAGAACAGTTGCAGGATTCTACTGCCAGAGAGGAAGTGTATGAGATGGGGCAGAATGTTCTGATACTAACACCCATGAGGCTGAACAAGCTACAGGCTGCATGGGAGGGTCCCTTCAATATATTAAACCAGCTGGGTAGAGCAAATTGTGTGTCATTTTTAAATGGAGGGCATCATGATGGCAAAACCGCTAGGTGCAATTTGTCTGGGAATGGAGTTATCATATTAAGGGGAAGCTCCTTTGGATATGCAGCTGGAGTGGCTTGTGTTCCACCTCCCTTTGCGTTTCTTATTTGGGGGAGGTGTCATGAATACCTCATGATTTAGATGCTAAAGGGTTACATTTATTTAGCTTGTGTGCTAAAAACATTTGTTTTTTCAGAAGAAATGTATTGCTGTGTTTTCTTTTTTTCTTAGATAAGCCAGAGCCCTTGTGAATAGATTGTAAGATGCACAAGAGAGAACTTTATGGTCAGTTTATTGCCCCAACCTTTCAGCACAGAGAATGATGGAACACAGTGCCTCTATCCAGGCACTGGACTGGGTAATTGATAGGACAACCAACCTTGCAAATAAACTTTTTTATGTCATAATGCCTCAGAAACATAAAGAATATATATATATATATTTTTTTTTTTGTTTTTTTGTTTTCAAAAAAGCTTTATTAAGGAAAATACGTATAAGAATTACAGGCTTTCCAGTTTTTCCAAGATAAATGTGTGTACAAGAGTATTCAAACATAGCTTTACAAAATGTAACTAACCAGTGTGAACATATGCTAATCATTCTCATTCTACCCCTGGCACCCCTCAGCAAGGTAAAATATTAACTGTTCATAATACAGGTAGAGCTTAATTCTCCAGGGGATGGGACATGTTGCAGAGTTCCAGAGGCACTTAGTTAATGAAAGTCCAAGAGTCCGTTAGTGCATTGTCCCGGGCGCTCTGTGTCAAGACCCGCAAAGTTATACCATCATATGCTGGGGTTACCAGGGGGTATGAAACCGGAAAGGGGGTAAGGGGGGGGGTGAGGGAGAAGGAGGGAGAGAGGGGGGGGTGATACCTGTCTCTTTTGAGCTATTTGGGGGGTGCTTGTGCAGACAGACCTTTTCCTGTGTTCCCATTGTCTGAGTTGTTTACGGATCGTTTGTGTATGTCTAATGGGGGGTAGGTGAAAGCAATGGGGGAAGATGAGAGAGGGGGTGGGGGAGTAGAGGAGAGGAGAGTATCGGTAGGAGAGGTATAGAGTCAAATTGTGACCTAGCTTATCTTATACTGTCTGTCGTCTGTGTGCTGCCCAACCCTCCAGCATTATCTCGTGTGTGTCTACCGTCCCTTGCCGGATGTGGTGGTATCTTTCTAGACGTAGAAGTAGGTCTATTTGTTCTTGCCACTCTTGGAAGGTCGGTGTAGTTCTAGACTTCCAGTGCTTAGGGATTAGTAGTTTGGTTCCATTTAGCATAACTAACAGGAGTGCCCTGTTTGCTCTGCAAGTTAATTTGGGTAAAGAAAGGTACAGTAATGTTCCTGGGTTGCTCTGCAGGGGTTTCCCTAGGACTAATTCTATGTGGTTAAAAACGCTGACCCAATATTCATCCAGCATGGGGCATTCCCACCAGATGTGGGTTGGAGTGCCTACTCCACCGCAGTCCCTCCAACATTTGCCTGAGGCCTGTTTGTAAATCCTCTGCAGCCTGCTGGGTGTAAGATACCACCTCGCCAGGCATTTGAAGCTAGATTCCTGTACTCTCTTGGGCCTAGATTTAGAGTTCGGCGGTAGCCGTCAAAACCAGCGTTAGAGGCTCCTAACGCTGGTTTTGGCCGCCCGCTGGTATTTGGAGTCAGTGATTAAAGGGTCTAACGCTCACTTTACAGCCGCGACTTTTCCATACCGCAGATCCCCCTACGCCATTTGCGTAGCCTATCTTTTCAATGGGATCTTCCTAACGCCGGTATTTAGAGTCGTTTCTGCAGTGAGCGTTAGAGCTCTAACGACAAGATTCCAGCCGCCTGAAAATAGCAGGAGTTAAGAGCTTTCTGGCTAACGCCGGTTTATAAAGCTCTTAACTACTGTACCCTAAACTACACTAACACCCATAAACTACCTATGTACCCCTAAACCGAGGTCCCCCCACATCGCCGCCACTCGATTAAAATTTTTAACCCCTAATCTGCCGACCGCCACCTACGTTATACTTATGTACCCCTAATCTGCTGCCCCTAACACCGCCGACCCCTGTATTATATCTATTAACCCCTAACTTGCCCCCCACAACGTCGCCGCAAGCTACTTAAAATAATTAACCCCTAATCTTCCGACCGCAAATCGCCGCCACCTACGTTATCCCTATGTACCCCTAATCTGCTACCCCTAACATCGCCGACCCCTATGTTATATTTATTAACCCCTAATCTGCCCCCCTCAACGTCGCCGACACCTGCCTACACTTATTAACCCCTAATCTGCCGAGCGGACCTGAGCGCTACTATAATAAAGTTATTAACCCCTAATCCGCCTCACTAACCCTATCATAAATAGTATTAACCCCTAATCTGCCCTCCCTAACATCGCCGACACCTACCTTCAATTATTAACCCCTAATCTGCCGACCGGAGCTCACCGCTATTCTAATAAATGTATTAACCCCTAAAGCTAAGTCTAACCCTAACACTAACACCCCCCTAAGTTAAATATAATTTTTATCTAACGAAATAAATTAACTCTTATTAAATAAATGATTCCTATTTAAAGCTAAATACTTACCTGTAAAATAAATCCTAATATAGCTACAATATAAATTATAATTATATTATAGCTATTTTAGGATTAATATTTATTTTACAGGCAACTTTGTAATTATTTTAACCAGGTACAATAGCTATTAAATAGTTAAGAACTATTTAATAGTTACCTAGTTAAAATAATAACAAATTTACCTGTAAAATAAATCCTAACCTAAGATATAATTAAACCTAACACTACCCTATCAATAAAATAATTAAATAAACTACCTACAATTACCTACAATTAACCTAACACTACACTATCAATAAATTAATTAAACACAATTGCTACAAATAAATACAATTAAATAAACTATCTAAAGTACAAAAAATAAAAAAGAACTAAGTTACAGAAAATAATAAAATATTTACAAACATAAGAAAAATATTACAACAATTTTAAACTAATTACACCTACTCTAAGCCCCCTAATAAAATAACAAAGCCCCCCAAAATAAAAAATTCCCTACCCTATTCTAAAATACAAATATTACAAGCTCTTTTACCTTACCAGCCCTGAACAGGGCCCTTTGCGGGGCATGCCCCAAGAATTTCAGCTCTTTTGCCTGTAAAAAAAAACATACAATACCCCCCCCCAACATTACAACCCACCACCCACATACCCCTAATCTAACCCAAACCCCCCTTAAATAAACCTAACACTACCCCCCTGATGATCTTCCTACCTTGTCTTCACCATGCCAGGTTCACCGATCCGTCCTGGCTCCAAGATCTTCATCCAACCCAAGCGGGGGCTAGACATCCACTGAAGAAGTCCAGAAGAGGGTCCAAAGTCTTCCTCCTATCCGGCAAGAAGAGGACATCCGGACCGGCAAACATCTTCTCCAAGCGGCATCTTCTATCTTCTTCCATCCGATGACGACCGGCTCCATCTTGAAGACCTCCAGCGCGGATCCATCCTCTTCTTCCGACGACTAGACGACGAATGACGGTTCCTTTAAGGGACGTCATCCAAGATGGCGTCCCTCGAATTCCGATTGGCTGATAGGATTCTATCAGCCAATCGGAATTAAGGTAGGAATTTTCTGATTGGCTGATGGAATCAGCCAATCAGAATATAGTTCAATCCGATTGGCTGATCCAATCAGCCAATCAGATTGAGCTCGCATTCTATTGGCTGATCGGAACAGCCAATAGAATGCGAGCTCAATCTGATTGACTGATTGGATCAGCCAATCGGATTGAACTATATTCTGATTGGCTGATTCCATCAGCCAATCAGAAAATTCCTACCTTAATTCCGATTGGCTGATAGAATCCTATCAGCCAATCGGAATTCGAGGGACGCCATCTTGGATGACGTCCCTTAAAGGAACCGTCATTCGTCGTCTAGTCGTCGGAAGAAGAGGATGGATCCGCGCTGGAGGTCTTCAAGATGGAGCCGGTCGTCATCGGATGGAAGAAGATAGAAGATGCCGCTTGGAGAAGATGTTTGCCGGTCCGGATGTCCTCTTCTTGCCGGATAGGAGGAAGACTTTGGACCCTCTTCTGGACTTCTTCAGTGGATGTCTAGCCCCCGCTTGGGTTGGATGAAGATCTTGGAGCCAGGACGGATCGGTGAACCTGGCATGGTGAAGACAAGGTAGGAAGATCATCAGGGGGGTAGTGTTAGGTTTATTTAAGGGGGGTTTGGGTTAGATTAGGGGTATGTGGGTGGTGGGTTGTAATGTTGGGGGGGGGGGTATTGTATGTTTTTTTTTACAGGCAAAAGAGCTGAAATTCTTGGGGCATGCCCCGCAAAGGGCCCTGTTCAGGGCTGGTAAGGTAAAAGAGCTTGTAATATTTGTATTTTAGAATAGGGTAGGGAATTTTTTATTTTGGGGGGCTTTGTTATTTTATTAGGGGGCTTAGAGTAGGTGTAATTAGTTTAAAATTGTTGTAATATTTTTCTTATGTTTGTAAATATTTTATTATTTTCTGTAACTTAGTTCTTTTTTATTTTTTGTACTTTAGATAGTTTATTTAATTGTATTTATTTGTAGCAATTGTGTTTAATTAATTTATTGATAGTGTAGTGTTAGGTTAATTGTAGGTAATTGTAGGTAGTTTATTTAATTATTTTATTGATAGGGTAGTGTTAGGTTTAATTATATCTTAGGTTAGGATTTATTTTACAGGTAAATTTGTTATTATTTTAACTAGGTAACTATTAAATAGTTCTTAACTATTTAATAGCTATTGTACCTGGTTAAAATAATTACAAAGTTGCCTGTAAAATAAATATTAATCCTAAAATAGCTATAATATAATTATAATTTATATTGTAGCTATATTAGGATTTATTTTACAGGTAAGTATTTAGCTTTAAATAGGAATCATTTATTTAATAAGAGTTAATTTATTTCGTTAGATAAAAATTATATTTAACTTAGGGGGGTGTTAGTGTTAGGGTTAGACTTAGCTTTAGGGGTTAATACATTTATTAGAATAGCGGTGAGCTCCGGTCGGCAGATTAGGGGTTAATAATTGAAGGTAGGTGTCGGCGATGTTAGGGAGGGCAGATTAGGGGTTAATACTATTTATGATAGGGTTAGTGAGGCGGATTAGGGGTTAATAAATTTATTATAGTAGCGCTCAGGTCCGCTCGGCAGATTAGGGGTTAATAAGTGTAGGCAGGTGTCGGCGACGTTGTGGGGGGCAGATTAGGGGTTAATAAATATAACATAGGGGTCGGCGATGTTAGGGCAGCAGATTAGGGGTACATAGGGATAACGTAGGTGGCGGCGGTTTACGGAGCGGCAGATTAGGGGTTAAAAGTGTAATGCAGGGGTCAGCGATAGCGGGGGCGGCAGATTAGGGGTTAATAAGTGTAAGGTTAGGGGTGTTTAGACTCGGGGTACATGTTAGAGTGTTAGGTGCAGACGTAGGAAGTGTTTCCCCATAGGAAACAATGGGGCTGCGTTAAGAGCTGAACGCTGCTTTTTTGCAGGTGTTAGGTTTTTTTTCAGCTCAAACTGCCCCATTGTTTCCTATGGGAGAATCGTGCACGAGCACGTTTTTGATGCCGGCCGCGTCCGTAAGCAACTCTGGTATCGAGAGTTGCATTTGCGGTAAAAATGCTCTACGCTCCTTTTTTGGAGCCTAACGCAGCATTTGTTTGAACTCTCGATACCAGAGTTAAATTTATGGTGCGGCCAGAAAAAAACCCGCGGAGCGTTAACAGCCCTTTTACCGCCGAACTCCAAATCTAGGCCATAGAGATTGAAGATGACTTGGTCACTGAGAATGCGTTTTGCCAATCCTCATAACCTATCTCGGTCTGCCATTCCTTTTCCCACATCTTCGTGTAGGAGGGGAGTGTCTGGGCTTCATCTGTTAGTAGCAGTTTATAGATCAGGGAGACTGCGTGGGCTGTAGGCGTGCCCTTTAAGCATAAAGTCTCAAAGGTGGTGGGAGTTCTGGTTAAACAGAGTCTGTGTTTATGTGTCATGAGGTAATGATTCAACCGCATGTATGAGTACCAGTTCAGTGTCAGGTGGGGGTACTCCTCCGAGATGTCAGCCAGCGTCTTGAGCTTATGGCCATCGGTCAGAGACCTGAGGGTGTAGCCTTGTAGAGGTATGTCGGCATTGGTTCTGTTATCTGGTAAGTTCCAGGGTAGTGCAGCATTCCGATAAAACGGGGTTAGTGGGGAATGTCTGGTTGATATATGAGATGTAGTGTTTATTATCTTGTCCCATGTGGAGTAAAAGTCCATCAGCAAAGGGTACTTAGTTGTGGCTGGGTGTCTGTCCTTCTCTAGTGTCCAGGCACCTAGGCCTGCATTGTTTGTTTCTAAGATGTCACAGTCCAGTCTTACCCATGCTTTGTTAGGATCATTGGAGCACCAGTCCAGTAGTCTGCTCAGCGTAATTGCCTGTTTATATGTTAGTATATTTGGGACCCCTAGGCCCCCCCTGTCTCTGGGCAAATACAGAGTTATCCTGGCTACTCTTGGTCTGGTCCCTCCCCATATGTATTGTTCAATTAGGGTCTGAATTTTTTGTAGGTAGTTCCTTGGAAGGGGAATCGGTGTCGTCTGGAGAATGTAAAGCAATCTGGGTAGCACATTCATCTTGACAACATTTATTCGTCCTAGCCAGGAAATAGATTTGTTCTTCCACCTGGACAGGTCCGCTATCAGCGTGGTCTCTAGACTTTTGTAGTTCTCTTGGAAAATAGTTTGGGCATCTGGAGAGATGAATATCCCTAAGTATTTAAGCTTATCTTGTTGTAACCTTAAGGGGCAGGTGCCTAATGTTGTGGTCAGTGTCTCTGTGTGGTAGGTGATGTTCAAAATCTCTGATTTAGCTACATTGAGGTGAAAGTTAGAGAGTCGGCTGTATTCACTGAAGGTGTTTAGGACTCTGGGGAGGGAGGTCTCTATGTTGGAAAGCGTCAGTAAGATGTCGTCGGCATATAATGCCAATTTATGTGTGTTTGAAATGGTTTTGATGCCTGAGATCAGAGGGTCTTCTCTGATTTTCTGCGCTAAAGTCTCTATTGAAATAGCAAATAAGATCGGTGAGAGTGGGCAGCCCTGCCTGGTCCCGTTTCTGATGTAGAATCTATCTGACAATAGGCCGTTGACTTTTACTCTAGCTGAAGGGTTTTTATAAAGGGCAAATATCTGTCTGATAAAGGTGTCACTAAACTTCATTCTCGCTAGTACTGCCTTCAGAAAGGGCCAGTGCACACGGTCAAACGCCTTTTCGGCATCTGTCGAGACCAGTATGAGAGGTGTGTTCTGATGCTGCGCGTGCGAAACAAGCTGAAGCACTTTCAGCGTGTTATCGCGCGCCTCCCTCCCTGGCACAAAGCCCACCTGGTCAGGGTGTATCAGCGTAGGTAGGATCTTATTGATTCTGTTAGCTAATACCTTAGCATAGATCTTTACGTCCACATTGAGGAGCGAGATCGGGCGGAAATTTTCTGGCCTATCTGGTGTTTTGCCCTGTTTAGGGAGAACAGTGATATTCGCCTCCAGCATCTGATCTGTGAATCCCCCCTCTGTCAGCAGCGAGTTGAATAGAAGTGTAAGAGGTGCTAGCAAGTGATGTGTAAATTCCTTGTAATATTTCACCCCTAGTCCATCAGGGCCGGGGCTCTTACCATTTGGCATACTCTTGATGGCTAATTTAATTTCGTCAGCTGTTATCGGTCTATCCAGGTGATCTGAGTCCTCTTGAGATAGTGTGGGTAGCTGGATGTCTCCTAGATATGTGTCTATATGTGATTGTGGGCTGTTATTAGTGATATTGTAAAGTGCTTCATAGTATCGTCGGAATGTCTCAGCTATAGTCACACTGTCTTTCTGTGGTTGCCCTAATGTGTCAGAAATAGAGTGTATATGTGTGCTCAACTGTTTGCGCTTCAGCGCCTTGGCTAGAGATGGGCCTATTTTATCATTCATTTCAAAATATTTTTGCTGTAGCATTGAGGCTTTGCTCTGATATTCTTTGATGAGATGGTTGTTCAGTTCGGCCTTAGCCGTGTTTAGGGACTTAAGTATTATGGCGGATGTTGTGTTCCTCTTTAGCTCAGACTCCCAGTATCGAATCTGAGACAAAGATGAGTTCAGAAATTGTCTATTTTATATATGGTCAGAAATTGTCTATTTTATATATGGTCGTCAAGTCTCCAAATGTAAGGTTTTATGGGTATATCTGGCCAGTCTAATGTGCATTGTACGGGGGCGTGGTCTGACCAGGTAATTGGCAAGATGTTAGCGTTGTCAATCAGTGAGAGGCCTATTTGGTCCGTTATGAGGTAGTCGATTCTGGTGTAGACTTGGTGTGGATGTGAGAAGAAGGTGTAGTCCCGTGTGTCTGGATGTAAGAATCTCCATATGTCATGTAGTTTTAGTGAGCGGATTTGTGAATTGACAGTTCTGATTATTCTGTGCGGTGTGGAGGTCTTCCCTGATGATGTATCTAGGGAGGGGACCAGGGGTAGGTTAAGGTCGCCCGCCAAGAACAAAATACCTCTCGAGTGTTCCAAGATCAGTTGTGTCAGTTGTTTGAATACAATATGTTGTCCGTGGTTTGGCAGGTAAGCATTGGCTATAGTGATATGGGAGTTATACAGGATCCCCACCACTAAGAGATAAGAACCACTGGGGTCCTTGAAAACCTTGGTTGGTCGGAAGGGTATTGTGTTCCTAATAAAGATACCCACCCCACCTTTCTTAGACCCGCCCGATGCTAGGTAATGGGTGTTGTACCTGTGGGTGATGTACCTAGGCTCCCTTCCTCTCTTGAAGTGTGTCTCTTGTATGCAGATAATATCCCCTCCCGCTTTGTATAACTGCGTGAAAGCAATTGATCTCTTTTCAGGACTGTTAAGTCCTTTGGCGTTAATGGTTATGAGTTTAATGGGACGTGGCTGCATGTTTCTGGTGCGCTATGAGTTTGGTTACGAAACTCCAGAGGGCTTTGGTTGTGGTCAATCTGCTCGTTAGAGTGCGAGCGTGCTGAGGGCTGGGCGGTGTCTGTCTAGTCTGTAGTCCCTACTTCTTCTGTGAGTCTGTAGAGTAGGTGGTGTCTGGGTCTCTCAGGTCCTAGTGTGTGGTAGTGAGTGAAAAGTGGTGAGGGGGAAAGGGGGATTAGGAGAGGAGAAGAGGGTGGGGGGGGTGATAGTGAGGGTAAGAAAAAGAAAGGTGAGTTTACAAGTAGGTATAGTGTACTAACAGTACAGCTGCTTCACCTAGGAAGCCGATGTTGTGTAGATAAGTGAACACTAGAAAACTATAAAAGCAGCAATCAAAACAGTGAAAACAGATAACTAGCAAAATAGATAACTAGCAAAATAGGGTAATATCCCCGTTATCAAACCCAGCATTTGAAAAAGTAAATTTAAAGATAACATTATATTATATACGACCTGATGCCTTGGATCAGGGACTGGCCTCCAACCTGGGCCGTGGGGGCGAACAGTCCATATGTGGATGCGTTTCCTCCGCATCATCAGCAACAGTCACAAGTGAGGGGTGTTTGTTTAGACCCCTTTCATTGTTGGGTGTGGGTGCAGGTCGCATCCGAGTCCCCAAGAGGGACCTTGGTGTAGAGCCGTCCTTTGGTTGGTCCTCTGTCTGGATGTGTATCCGAAGTGCCTCGCAGAAGCGGGGTAAGTCATCTTGAGTTTTGTAGATGGCTGTGGTGTTGCCGTTATTGGCAATGATGCTGACCGGAAACCCCCAGCGATAAGCAATTTTCTTTTCTCTGAGCACTGATGTTATGTGGTTCAGGTCCCTTCTCTTTTGGAGTGTCGTGGGGCTCAGGTCTGTAAAGATCTGAATGCGGCAGCCAGCATGTGTGAAGTCCTGTTTTTGCCTTGAGTGTTTTAAGATGTCCTCCTTGTCTTTGAAGTGCAGCAGCTTCAGGATAACGTCCCTTGGGGGTACTTTAGGAGGGGGTTTTGCTCTGAGAGCCCGGTGTGCTCTTTCGATGATTACCTCGGGGGCATTCTCATCCCCTTTCAGCGTGCGGAACATAGCCTGCAGGCAACCCTCCAAGGCTCCTGGGTGGATGGATTCTGGTATCCCTCGAACTCTCAAATTATTTCTCCTGCCTCTGTTGTCCAAGTCCTCGACCTTCTCTAGTAAGTTGTATATGGTTTCTTCTTGGTCGTAGAGAAGGCGGGACATATGATTGATATCGTTACTGGTTGTGTTGTGATTTTCTTCTAGATTGGTAACTCTCCGCGTCACCTTTGATAAATCCCTTTTGAGATCCCCATACCAGCCCTTTACTTCAGTAAGCCTTTCTTTAAAGTCTTCTTTAGAGCATAAAGATTTGAGGTCTTCTCTAGTGATTTGTTGTGTAGTACTAAGAGCGGGGTTCACTGTCTGAGTACCGGATTGTGGGCTTGGTGCGGGCACAATGCTGTCTGCAGTTTGTTGTGGTGTCTTTGACGTAGAGTCAGATTGTTTTAAGAACTGCTGCATGGTCCTGGGATGAGGTATACTGTCCAGCCTAGCCGGTTTTTTCGCTGGCATGCTGGTATGATATGGTGAGGGCTAGCGTGGTTAGTGGCTAGCTGCTCCTTCAGGGTTATTGCAGGCCAAAAATAAAGTTCTTAAATCAAATACAGTTACTGGCCCCTGAGCTTGTTCCCCTTGCGCACCCCAAGGGTGTCACTGATCTCTTCCTCTGTTCTGTGTCTGGTATGCTCGGGATTAAGGTGGGTGAGGACTGTTTGCTTTGTTTTTCTTTGTAATACAGAGAACTAGAGAGAAAGTTTATAAGGCAGGTAGTTCAGTGCTGGTTTTTGTGCTGTTTCTCTTGCGCACTGTGTGGGGCTGCTGTCTTGCAGGTCACTTTTCTGGCAATGTAACTCAAGGGTCACCTACAAGTAGGTATTGCTTAGTGGGGGCTGTGTGAGCGCACTGTCTCCAGTGGCTGTATTTTTGAGCCGTGCAGCAAGGGGAAAAGAAGTAAATCACCACAGAAAATGCGTAGGGCGTGTGGATCGCAGTAACCGCTGGAAGCTGCGTAGGTATGCCCCTTGTTTCAGTGTCTATTTGGGTACCTACCCCGCTGGGGGCTCTAGTAAGTTCGTGGGTTAATTTGTCCCTGTGACGGAGAGCTGATGTACTGCGGTGCTGTGGGTGGCTAGGTTCGTTGCCGCCTGAGGCCTGATGTGCGCGCCTTCTTACCCTGCTGCCCCGGTGTGTAGTTTCCGCCTTGAGGGAGGGCCGCGCCCGCGGAGCTGTTATGTTCTCTGATGTGTGTGACTGTTGGCGGGTGTCGGCAGCCGTTGAGTTGCAGCGTTATGGCTCCCTGTGTGGTTCTCAGTTTTGGTGCCGCTGAAGTCTGGAAGCGTGTCGTCTTTCCCCTCAGGTCCGGGCGTCGCCCGATGTTGTGAGTGGGCCCAGAGTTGGCGACAGGGGTTTGCGGCTGTTGGGATAGTGAGCCAGGCTCAGGGGATTGTCTCCTCTAATGCGGTGCTGTATTTGAGGCATCGGTCGGGTATAACTGCTGGGTTTAACAACTTAGGGCCTAGGAGCTATTGCACTACACGGCCATTTCACTGAACGGCCAAGCTCCGCCCCCAAGAATATATATATATATATATATATATATATATGGTGTTTCGTATCAAAATGCTCCTCACAAGATCACTAAGGGATTGCCTTTCTGTGTATATGAAATAGATATACATATCGGAAGTTATAAGATGTTATATAATTTCAGCCAAAGATTCTGAGCTTTATGACATGTCGTAAAAAGAGAGGAGTTTACTAGCCCCACTAGGGGCGAGATTACATATGCAGCGCAAGCTTCAGCGTAACTGCTGAAACCCACGCCACCCGTAATTTCACCTCGCACATCGGGGTATCACATATATGGCGCCGGCAGTTCATAAACTGCTGTAAGTCTGATAAAATAGCGATGTCCAGAAATGAGCATAAATAAAAATTCCTAGAGTCACCAGTGACTTACGGCACTTCAGAAACTGTCGTCGCCTAAGAAAATAAACAAAAATATCAAATCTCAGGTAAAAAAATAACCCGCCTCCCAAAAATAAACCTGACACGTAATAACCCCTATATCAGGACCTTCTCCGCCGGCTTCAGGAATGGTGAGTACCTATTTGGGGGTTAGACTTAGGCTTTTTTTGTATTTTGGTGTTTTTTTTTTTTAGATTAGGGATTTATTGGGCACTCTTAAAAGAGCTGAATGCCCTTTTAGGGGCAATGCCCATACAAATGCCCTTTTAGGGGCAATGGGTAGTTTAGGATTTTTTAGTGTTAGGTTTTTTTATTTTGGTTTTTTTTGGGTGGTGGATTTTACTTTTAGAGGGAGGGGGCTATTTGGGGTATTTTTAAGGTAAAAGAGCTGTTTAATTTAGGGCAATGCCCTACAAAACGCCCTTTTAAGGACTATTGGTAGTTTAGTATTAGATTAGGGGGTGTTTTTATTTTGGTGGGGCTTTTTTATTTTCTTAGGGATTAGGTTTAATTTTTTTATTTTTGATAATTTGGTTTATTATTTTATGTAATGTTAGACTTTTATTTTTAAGTAATTTTAGCTTTTTTATTTTATTTTTAAGTAATGTTAGCTTTTTTATTTATTTATTTATTTTTAATTTAGGTAATTGGGGTTAATTTAGGGGGTGTTAGGTTAGGGGGCTTAGTAATTGAATTATTTGCATTGTGGGGGTTTGTGGATTAGGGGTTAATAGTTTTATTAGGTTTATTGCATTGGGGGTTAATGGCGGATTAGGGGTTAATAGTTTTATTAGGTTTATTGTGATGTGGGTTAATGGCGGATTAGGGGTTAATACATTTATTAGGTTTATTGCGATGTGGGTTAATGGCGGATTAGGGTTTAATACATTTATTAGGTTTATTGTGATGTAGGTTAATGGCGGATTAGGGGGTAATATACTTAATTAGTTATTGCGGTGGGTGTTGGAGGTTGACAGGTAGATAGATATTGAGCATGCATTAGGTGTTAATTAATATTTTTTTAGGCAGTTACAGTGCTCACATTTTCAGCGTAAAACTTGCTGCTTCTGCCTATGTGTGGCAAGGTGAAAATGGAGTAAAATTTCTCCATTTTTGCCGCGTAAGTCCTTGCGCTGAATATGTGATACCGATTTGCGACACGGTTCTATGTTAGCTTATGTGAGTAAAAATTGCGGGCGACGGGTGAAATATATGCGCCGTATATGTGTTACCAAATACGCCTAAAAACCAGCGTCGCCTGCTTTTGCGGGCGATGCCACATAGGTAATCTTGCCCTAGAAAGAGGTTTAGTCAAGCAACGTGATATCAGAGGAACAGGTATAACATTTTGTGTTTAACAATACAAGTTGTTCATTCTACATGGGAGGCTGTTACAGTGTGAGTGACCATCTTTTCTTGACAGTCTCCCTGGCACAGACATTTAAAGCTAGTAAAGTATTTTAAAAACTGTTCTCTTTGTTACCATCTTTTTAGTAATAATGCACTGTGACTTGATTTTTGCTCATAATAAATAATTAATTTATTAAGTTTTTGCCTTTGTCTAATATTTGAACCACGTTACTGAAAGAGACTGGTACTATTAATTCTGTATTTTAGAATATTTTTTGCTAAATTGTATTCTGGGATTTAATTTGTTAGTTTGAGTTTTCCTTAAGATTTCCCGTGTAATAAATCTTAAATGGTGGCAGCTTAGAGATAGTTTAGTGCGGGTGGCATTAAAGGGGAGTTTGGGCAATTTTTCTAAGTCTAGGACAGACTAGGGAGTGTTGTTAACCCTTGCACCCACAGAACTAAGTCACAGGTTTGCCTGGAGTGGTTTGACTGACAGATTAAAGTGGAGAGGGTCTGTTAACCCTTTCTGTGCCAAACAAATGACTGATGCAGGGTTGGTTAACCCTGGTCATCACAAATGCCAAGAGAACAAAAGAAAATTTGATTTTAGAAATTAATTTAAAAGTGTCTTAAATGACATGCTCCGTCAGAATCATGTGTTATTTTGACCTTCTTAACCTTTTAGGTAAACTGGATAGAGGTGCATTGGCCACGCCCACTAATGTTTTATAGCTCCACTCATTTTGCTTGATCCCAAAATTCCAATGTAATTCCCAGACAGTATGCACAAAGCATTAACTGCATTATTTTATTGTAATGTCAAACGTGGGATACTTATATGCCACAGTATGCAAGCAAATATATATACATAAGATAAACATAGACCCCACAAGTGAAACCCATACCAAGCCCACACCTCAGTGCAGCATCTGAGATAACGACACCATAGGACAAGAGTCTCTTGTCCCAAGAACGAGCATGCTATGTTAAAGAGACATGAAACACAAACTGTTTCTTTCATGATGCAGACAGAGAATACAATTTTAAAAAAGTTTCCAAATTACTTCTATTGTCTAATTTGTTTCATTCTCTTGGAATCCTTTGTTGAAGAAATCGCAATGCACATGGTTGAACCAATAACGTGGCATATATGTGCAGCCACCAATCAGAAGCTCTTGAGCCTACCTAGATATGCTTTTCAACAAAGAATACAAAGAAAATTAAACAAATGAGATAGTAGAAGTAAATTGGAAAGTTGTTTAAAATGACATGCTCTCTCTAAATCAAGAAAGAAAAAAATGGGGCTTTATGTCCCTTTAAGTATATCCCGCACTCATGGATATCTCTACACAGTAAATGCACGTACACGATCTGTTATATATAGTGATAAAAAGCTAACACACATATATTGCCTTTTATTACTGGACTTGTACAGGGAGTGCAGAATTATTAGGCAAGTTGTATTTTTGAGGATTAATTTTATTATTGAACAACAACCATATTCTCAATGAACCCAAAAAACTCATTAATATCAAAGCTGAATATTTTTGGAAGTAGTTTTTAGTTTGTTTTTAGTTTTAGCTATTTTAGGGGGATATATGTGTGTGCAGGTGTTTATTACTGTGCATAATTATTAGGCAACTTAACAAAAAACAAATATATACCCATTTCAATTATTTATTTTTTACCAGTGAAACCAATATAACATCTCAACATTCACAAATATACATTTCTGACATTCAAAAACAAAACAAAAACAAATCAGTGACCAATATAGCCACCTTTCTTTGCAAGGACACTCAAAAGCCTGCCATCCATGGATTCTGTCAGTGTTTTGATCTGTTCACCATCAACATTGCGTGCAGCAGCAACCACAGCCTCCCAGACACTGTTCAGAGAGGTGTACTGTTTTCCCTCCTTGTAAATCTCACATTTGATGATGGACCACAGGTTCTCAATGGGGTTTAGATCAGGTGAACAAGGAGGCCATGTCATTAGATTTTCTTCTTTTATACCCTTTCTTGCCAGCCACGCTGTGGAGTACTTGGACGCGTGTGATGGAGCATTGTCCTGCATGAAAATCATGTTTTTCTTGAAGGATGCAGACTTCTTCCTGTACCACTGCTTGAAGAAGGTGTCTTCCAGAAACTGGCAGTAGGACTGGGAGTTGAGCTTGACTCATCCTCAACCCGAAAAGGCCCCACAAGCTCATCTTTGATGATACCAGCCCAAACCAGTACTCCACCTCCACCTTGCTGGCGTCTGAGTCGGACTGGAGCTCTCTGCCCTTTACCAATCCAGCCACGGGCCCATCCATCTGGCCCATCAAGACTCACTCTCATTTCATCAGTCCATAAAACCTTAGAAAAATCAGTCTTGAGATATTTCTTGGCCCAGTCTTGACGTTTCAGCTTGTGTGTCTTGTTCAGTGGTGGTCGTCTTTCAGCCTTTCTTACCTTGGCCATGTCTCTGAGTATTGCACACCTTGTGCTTTTGGGCACTCCAGTGATGTTGCAGCTCTGAAGATGGTGGCAAGTGGCATCTTGGCAGCTGCACGCTTGACTTTTCTCAGTTCATGGGCAGTTATTTTGCGCCTTAGTTTTTCCACACGCTTCTTGCGACCCTGTTGACTATTTTGAATGAAACGCTTGATTGTTCGATGATCACGCTTCAGAAGCTTTGCAATTTTAAGAGTGCTGCATCCCTCTGCAAGATATCTCACTATTTTTGACTTTTCTGAGCCTGTCAAGTCCTTCTTTTGACCCATTTTGCCAAAGGAAAGGAAGTTGCCTAATAATTATGCACACCTGATATAGGGTGTTGATGTCATTAGACCACACCCCTTCTCATTACAGAGATGCACATCACCTAATATGCTTAATTGGTAGTAGGCTTTCGAGCCTATACAGCTTGGAGTAAGACAACATGCATAAAGAGGATGATGTGGTCAAAATACTCATTTGCCTAATAATTCTGCACTCCCTGTATAATATAGGAGAACTGTGTATAACAGTGTAGTATCCACTCCCTGACAAGCTGTAGTTGTGTCACATTCTGTGCTTATTGTTTGCTATAGTTTCAGATTAGCGTGAGCGCTGTATGCTGAGTTATCGTATTTCAGTCCTTATGGTTTTTTTTGTAACCGACTGGGGATTTAAATGACTATCACCTAGATTACGAGTTTTGAGCGCTATAGGAAAGTAAAGAACGCCACAAAAGTGGTGTTATTTAATTCCCTATAGCGCTGCTATTACAAGTTTAAAAAAACACTGCTTGTGCGGGCAAAGATTTTAAGCTCCATACCGCTGCTAAAACAATCGCTGTGTTTGACGTGCTTCTGCACACGTTCCCCATAGACATCAATGGGGAGAGCCGGTAAAAAAAAAGTCTAACACCTGCGGTCGCTGAAACAAAAGTTCTGTAACGCAGCCCCATTTATGTCTATGGGGAAATAAAAATACTGTTTAAACCTAACATAAACCCTGAGTCTAAACATCCCTAATCTGCTGCCCCCAACATCGCTGACGCCTGCCTACAGTTATTAACCCCTAATCTGCCACTCCCGATATCGCTGCTACCTAAATAAAATTATTAACCCCTAATCTGCCGCTTCCGATATCGCCGCCACTATACTACATTTATTAACCCCTAAACCGCAGCCCCCAAATCGCAACAAGCCTAATTAAATTATATTAACCCCTAAACCTAACCCTAACGTAATCCTAGCCCTAGCGTAACCCTAAACCTAACCCTAACACCGCCTAACTTTAACATAATAAAAATATAGCTAAATTAAATTTACAATTATTAACTAAATAAACCTATTAACCCCTAAACCGCCAGCCCCCCCACATCGCAACAAGCTAAATTAAAATATATTTAATCCTAAACCTAACCCTTACCCTAAACCTAACTCTAACCCCCCTAACTTTAACATAATTAAATTAGATCTAAGTTAGTAAATAGTTATTAACTATTTACTAACTAGTTAAAATAAATACAAACTTACCTGTGAACTAAAACCTAACCTGCCTTACACTAAAACCTACCATTACAAAAAATAAAAAACATATAATTACAAAGAAAAACATGAAATTATCAAAAAAATAAAAATAAAGATTAATCCTATTCTAATAGCCTTAAAAAAAAAACACCCCAAAATAAAAAAAAACTACTCTAGAATAAACTACCAAGGGCCCTTAAAAGGGTCTTCTGGGGGGCCCTTGAAATGGTCTTTTGTAGAGCATTGCCCTGAGATAAACAGCTCTTTTACTCCAAAAAAATACAAACACCCCCTAATACTATACAAACCCCCACCCCCCAAACTACCAAGGGCCCTTAAAAGGGCCTTTTGTAGGGAATTGCCCTGAGATAAACAGCTCTTTTATTCCAAAAAAAATACAAACGCCCCCTAAAAATATACATTACACAAAATAACAAATAATCAAAAATAAAAAACCTAATCTAGAATAAAATACCAATGGCCTTTAAAAGGGCCTTTTGTGGGGCATTGCCCCAAAGATATCAGCTATTTTACCTGTAAAAAAAAAAATACAAACACCCCGCAACAATAAAACCCACCACCCAACCAACGCCCCCAAATAAAAAACTTAAGCTACCCATTGCCCTAAAAAGGGCATTTGTATGGGTATTGCCCTATAAAAGCGCATTTAGCTATTTTACTGCCCAGACCTTAAACTAAAAAATAAAACCCACCCAATAAACCCTTAAAAAAGTCTAACACTAACCCCCTGACGATCCACTTACAGTTTTTGAAGTCCCGCTTGAATGATCTTCATCCAGCCTGCAAATTCATCCATGTGGCCTGAAGTCTTCATCCAGACGACCTCTTCTATCTTCATCCAGCCGGCGAAGTCCTCATCCCGGCGGCAAGAAGTCATCCAGCCGGCGCAGAGCGGGTCCATCCTGAAGACATCCGGCACGGAGCATCCTCTTCATACGGTCACCGCCATACACTGAATCTTCAATGCAAGGGACGTGATTCAAGATGGCGTCCCTTGCATTCCTATTGGCTGAAAAATTTGAATCAGCCAATAGGAATTAGGGCTGCTAAAATCCTATTGGCTGTTCAAATCAGGCAATAGGAATTAAGGCTGCTAAAATCCTATCGGCTGTTCAAATCAGCCAATAGGATTTAAGCAGCTCTAATTCCTATTGGCTGATTCAAATTTTTCAGCCAATCGGAATGCAAGGGACGCCATCTTGAATCGCGTCCCTTGCATTGAAGATTCGGTGTACGGCGGCGACCGTATGAAGAGGATACTCCACGCTGGAGGTTTTAGGATGGACCCGCTCCACGCCGGCAGGATGAAGATCGAAGAGGCCGCCTGGATGAAGACTTCGCCGGCTGTATGAAGATAGAAGAGGCCGTCTGGACGACATCTTCTTGCCGCATGGATGATGACTTCGCCGGCTGGATGAAGATTGTTCAAGCGGGACTTCAAACACTGTAAGTGGATCGTCAGGGGGTTAGTGTTAGGCTTTTTTAAGGGTTTATTGGGTGGGTTTTATTTTTTAGTTTAGGGTCTGGGCACTAAAGGGATATGAAACCTAATTTCTTCTTTCATGATTCAGATAGAGTATTCATATTTAAGTAATTTTATAATTTACTCCTATTATCAATTTTTCTTCGTTCTCTTGGTACCTTTTATTTGAAAAGCAGTAATGTAAGCTTAGGAGCTGATCCATTTTTGGTTCAGCAGATGGGTAACGATTGCTGATTGGTGGCTACATTTAGTCACCAAAAATAGGCCGGCTCCTAAGCTTACATTCCTGCTTTTCAAATAAAGATACCAAAAGAATGAAGATAGGAGTAAATTAAAAAGTTACTTAAAATTGCTGCTCTATCTGAATCATGAAAGAATTTGGGTTTAATAGCCCTTTAACCTCAAAATATAATTCCCAATATGCTGTTCATTTACATACAGAAAGAAAAACACCTTGCAATGCACTATTTATTTCTTTTACCTGTTTTTCTGGAACCTCTGACATACTGCACAAAGATTAAAACAATGCCACTTTTGCTAACAAAATGGCAGTTAAAATGTATTTTATATACAGATATTTTGGAACCCAGTAAATTATTTCTGACAAAATATTTAAATACATTTTTGCCTTAAATTATTATTACTAAAACTTCACATATTGTGAGATCACTATGAACTCTAATGAACACTAATAAATCAGTACTTTTGATGACTGTTCCTTCCTATCACCAAACCGTTTTAAAGTTAATTGTTTTCAAGAAACCCCAGTCTGGCAACATGGCTGTGAGTTGGCCCAGCTCGTTACCAATGAGTCACACAGGAAAACAATGTCAGACGTTGCCAAGACAACGGATGAAGTCGTGGTCTGTGGCCTTTATATTTGAAAGATGCTGTGAATGCATTCTCTGGAAATGTAATACGTGAGACAATATGATTATTGTAAAGACTGATGTACAAACAAGTTCTGTAAAGCGCATAAGTTAGAGCTTGATTATACTTAAAGGGACAATAAACTGGAAACAAATATTCAACGTGGTTATGAAAGAGTAGTAATTAAAGGGATATGAAAACCAAAAATGTTCTTTTGTGAATCAGACAGAGCATACCTTTTTTAAAAAGTTTCCAATTTACATCTACAGTTTTACCTCACTCATACAGCGGGTTAGGGACCGGAGCCCCGCTGTAAAGTGAAAACCGCCTTAAAGTGAAACAATGTGGTTTTAGCTTTCTTTTCACTTGCCAGTTTGTTTAAAAACTTGAAAACATGTTTGAACTAACAAATATTAGGGGTGCAATAGCGCTAAGTTTAGTTTAACACTAGAACAGCACAGTATTCAATTAGGATTCAATAAATACTGTACCTGTAAAATAGTGACAATTACTGTAGTACAATTTGCCAGACTATAGCACTGAGACAGGGGTTGATTTATAAAGCAGCGGATGCTGCCTCCGACCCACTCCGCTTCAGTTCCTAAGACTGCTGCTCCTTAACTCGTCCGCCATCTCTGAGGTGGCGGACAGCAATCAGCCCAATTGGATATGATACGATCGGGTTGATTGACACCCCCTGCTAGCGGCCGATTGGACGCGAATCTGTAGGGGGGCGGCATTGCACCAGCACTAGAACTGCTGGTGCAATGATAAATGCCGACAGCGTATCATGTCCATCCGCACCTTAATAAATTAACCCCACAGATTGCCCTGTAATGCTGTAAACAGGGTGAACTGTGCATAATAAAATGGTGCCAGTCACTTTTCTCACAATCTCACGATGATTACAGCACTGTTTCAAAATCCTTGGAGGTAGAACTTCAGCTCCACAAAGCGCTGTTTTAGCAAAGCGCTGTAAAGTGAGGTATACCTGTATTATCAAATTTGCTTAGTGCCCATGATATTCTGTGTTGAAGAGATACCTAGGTAGTCATCTGGAGCACTATATGGCAGGAAATAGTGCTGCCATATAGTGCTCTTGTAAATGGATAACATTCTTGCAAAACTGCTGCCATATAGTGCTCCAGAAATGGGCCAAGCTCCTAAGCATTCATCCCTGCTTTTCAACAAACGATACTGTTACGAATCAAACCTTCTCAACATCACAATAGAGGGGTGTGGGCATGAAGGGGTTAATGGCGCACAGCTCTGGTTCCCTTAACCTTGCAACTCTACAAAGGACCTTAAAAGGGAAACCACATTAATCCCCAAATCCTGTCCACACTGCTCTAACAATTTCTGCAACCACCAAAACATCTAAATTAGTTTAAATAATCTTTATTGTCAGAAAGGAAGACAAGAGACATATCTAATACATCATGCCCCTAGTTCAGATAAACATATTTATATTCATTGTTACAGTCTCAGGACCTCTTATCATGTTCGATAAAGTTTTATAATTCCATATATCTGTCTCAAACAACATGAAAAAGAGTTGGAGGATGAAACAAATTCTCTCAGCAATTAGTATATCCATCTGGCTTTCCCAATGTATCTCCATCATTACTGAAATCTCTGAAAGTCCATAGAGTCCTAGGAAAAGCTCCCACCTACTGAAGTTGCCTTCAGGCGTAGGAAATATATGAGGTCCTGTTTATTTTCTTGAAGTAGGAACGAAATTATCTATAGTCTTCCTTCCCCTCCCTTTTCTAATGTGTTTTCCTTTTATTTTAATAATTATAAACATTAAACATAAACTTTTGAAACTGTAAAACAATAAACTCATAACTGTATAACCTTTCCCGTCGAGCAGAGAGAGAACCATCAAATTGTATCTAAGATGTATATAAGTTCCCCATAAAAGACTTAGTGGCAATAAGTTTAGGAGAGATCCCCTATCGTGTTATAACTCTTGAAAGACTTAAATTTCCCTTATCTCTCTTCTATCTCTGTTCATGATCCAGTGGACCCAAATCTTTTTGAAATGTGTTGTTTTATCCTGCAACCAAGAGGCAGATTCTGACATAGCATATATATTATCTAACCTGTTAATCACTTCTGACCATGTTGGTGAACCTGTTCTCCAGTGTTTGGCTATACATATCCTCGTGGTTGTACAAAGTATATTTATGAATATATTGGTAGCTAAGTTTAAGGATTCATCTGAAACATGCAAGAGGGCCTGTGCCGCCGTTAGCGTCATAGATTTATCTAATAGGATACTTATCAATTTAGATAGTTTGTTCCAAATTTGTTTAATCTCCCCACATTCCCACCACATATGCATATAATTTCCAATTTCTGCACAGCCTCTGTAACAGAGTCTACTTTTCTGCAATGTATAATGTGCAGTTCTTACGGGTGTAAGATACCACCTGTACGATGTTTTAATCAAAACATCTAAATTAAAGGGGCGTTTTGGGAACCCCCAAAATCTCTCACAATTTAACAATTAGGTAACGTGCCTTTCAACAGAGTGTGAATTCAGATATTAGAGCCCAAAAGACAGAATGAGATTTTCTATGCGTTTAATAACAAAAATATCAATACAGGTTACACAGTGCGAAATTATAAAGACATTCAAAATAACATACAATTGCAAAGCTACAATTCTTTAAAAAGAAAACGGGACATCAAAATAATAGAAACAAAATATCTTACTTATTACCAAATTCCTTTAGATATGTGGAGAGCTGTACAGACTGACACATACATGTCACCTGTTCTCCTTTACAGCTGTATAGCTGACATCCCTCACTAAGGGGAAAACAGAGAATAAGCCTCTTCTTCTGCCCCCTGCTCACTCCACTCAGCTGGCACACCATACTCGGGCACCTGCCATGTCACACTGGCCACTTTACTCCACTCCACAACTCATAAATTTTTCTGGGGTATAGCAGTTTCTGGCTCTGTCCATTCCATACATTTCTCTTGGGCATGCAATGCCGGTTCTAGCACAGAAGGGTATACACACTCAGTCTGCCCTTCTGCCCAGCCCTGCTGCCCTCTCACATTCCCACACACTGCATCAGGCATCCCAATGTCACAATCAATGGCAGTATAACCCTTTTCACTGGCACAATACAGCACTGGTACAGGTTCAGGAAAATCATCATTAACCCTAGGCTCGCTCTCCCTCCCAGTGCCCAGGTTCAATAGGAGCAACATTGTCACAAACATTTTCAATACATCCCTCTTCATTTGAACAAGACATTACTGGTGTACACAAAGGCAGAGCTGCATTAACCCTCACCCGCCCCCCCCCTCCCAGCAATCATGTTCAAGGGAATCATTCTTCATCCTTTGGTGGGATACCTCCAGCACTGGTGTAGCTAGCGATTTGTCCATCCCCAGCCTCCCCTCTGGGTCCCCCAAAGTTTCACACAGTACCTCAGTTGGTGCACGGCCCTCTACTGGCACTTCCAGGTTGCAGGTGTTGTCTTCTGGGGCGTACTGACAAAGCATCCGTCCCAAATCATCGCCCAGCAAAACACCAACAGGGATATCCGCAGAAATCCCCACCTCCCGCAAACCTTTTCCCACACCCCAATCAAGGTACACTCTTGCCACAGGCACTGCGGGGCAAACTCCCCCAATTCCTTGAATGGACACAGTCCTCCTTGGTATAATGTTCTCTGGCTTTACCATTTCAGGATGTACCAAGGTAACCAAAGCTCCACTATCCCTGTGTCCTGTTGCCACCTGGTCACCCACAGATACCCTCTGTAGGTTATCTCTCCGCTTTTGCCTTGGGAACACACCCACAAACAAAAAAGATGTTGTTCCCCCAGCCACATTCCCACCCTCAGGCTTCTTCTTTTCTGGGCAGGTGAAACTCAGATGCCCCATTTGGTTACAAGTATCCCCCTGTCCCGGTGTGGCCCCTGCCCCTCTGGCTGTAGGGTGTAGATGAGATGGTCTCTCTGCTGCCTTGTTTGCTCTTTTCCACTTAGGAGACACAGCTTGAATAGCTACCTGCCTTGTTGCAGGTGCTCTCTTGTTGGCGTAATCGTTAGCCAGATCTGCAGCCTCTGCCACTGTTTTGGGCTTTCTGTCCAGAATCCACTCTCTGTCATCCGGACTCCGTCTTTGCAGGAACTGCTCCAAGATCATCAAATCCTCCAAAGCCTCATGAGTGAGGACTTTTAGGCCCCCAGTCCATTGCTTAAAAGCAGCCCTCAGCTGTGCGACATATTCTGTTCAGCTGTCCTCCACTTTGGTGAATTTTTTCCTGTAGAATTCCGGAGTGAGGTTAAAACTTTTCAATAAGGCTGTTCTTATGGCCTCATAGTCCTTGTCATCCTCCACTGGAAGTGAAGCAAATACATCCAGTGCTTTACCCTTCAGGCGAGGAGCTAAATACCGAACCCATTGCTCTGGGGGCAGCTGATACTACTTACATATCTTCTCAAAGCCCCTCAGAAAAACATCCAAGTCAGTGTCTTTTTCCAGCATTGGAAAATACTCCAGACGGGGCCTCTCTGTTGCTGTTTCCCCGCGTTCACTGGTTTGGGGAGACATGCTGGTTCTGTTCATCTGCATATCCTCCAGCTCATGTCTCCGTTAAGCATCCTTTTCCTTTCTCTCTCTTTCTCTTTCTGCAGCCATCCTCTCTGCAGCCATCCTGTCTCTTTCTCTCTCTTCTTTTCTTTCTCTCTCTCTTTCTGCAGCCTCCCTCTCTGCAGCCTCTCTCTCTCTCTTCTTTTCTTTCTCTCTCTCTCTCTAACTGCAGCCTCCCTCTTTCTCTCAGCTGCTTCTTGATACTTGAGGATCAATTCCATTCTTAGTTTGGGATCAGCATCCCCGAAGTACCTGAGTGCTGTTTGTAGCTCAGACTCCTTTGCACTCACAGGGGTAACAGCAGAAGGTATTATCTCCTGGGTTACCAGTTCCACAGTAACCCTTTCTGTGCCTGTTTCCTGCTCTGCTGGAATGTTATCGGCCTGCTGCAGTTCCTGGACCAACTGCTCCTTTGTTTTGCCAAAAGTTGCAATGGCTCTTTCCTGACAAAGCAGCTCCAGGGACTCTTTCGGCATCTTACTATATGCGTCCATAATGAGAGTAGCAACGAACAAACAAGAGGAAGGGAAAAAGATCTGCTTCTTTGCACTGTATGTCTCTGTAATTAGGCACTTAGTTCTTTCTTTGGGAAATTGCACAAAAACATGTAATTTCTTTTAGTACTATACAAATAGCACTAAAAAACTCTAAATATCCCCACTGCTGCCAGCCAGTTTGTGACAAATCAAACCTTCTCAATGTCACAATAGAGGGGTGTGGGCATGAAGGGGTTAATGGCACACAGCTCTAGTTCCCTTAACCTTGCAACTCTACAAAAGGACCATAAACGGGGCACCACATTAACCCCAAATCCTGTCCACACTGCTCTAACAATTTCTGCCACCACCAAAACTTCTAAATTAAAGGGGCGTTTTGGGAACCCCCAAAAACTCTCACAATTTAACAATTAGGTAAGGTGCCTTTCAACAGAGTGTGAATTCAGATATTAGAGCCCAAAAGACAGAATGAGATTTTCTATGTGTTTAATAACAAAAATATCAATACAGGTTACACAGTGCGAAATTATAAAGACATTCAAAATAACATACAATTGAAAAAGTTCTTTCTTTTAAAAAGAAAAGGGGACATCAAAATAATAGAAACACAATGGGTCCCATTTATCAAACTCCAAACTCGCCAGAAACAGCAGACTCGCCAGAAACAGCAGTTATGAAGCAGCGGTCTAAAGACCACTGCTTCATAACCCTGTCCGCCTGCTCTGAGCAGGTGGACAGGAATCGCCGGAATTCAACCCGATCGAGTACAATCGGGTTGATTGACACCTCCCTGCTGGCGGCCCATTGTCCGCGAGTCTGCAGGGGGCGGAGTTGCACCAGCAGCTCCTGTGAGCTGCTGGTGCAATGCTGAATACGGAGAGCGTATTGCTCTCCGCATTCAGCAAGGTCTTGCGGACCTGATCCACACTTTTGGATCAGGTCTGCAAGACCTTTGATAAATTGGCCCCAATATCTTACTTATTACCAAATTCCTTTAGATATGTGGAGAAATGCTGTTCATGATGTTAGTGGCTTTGGTCCCAGGGCAATTCTACCTAAAAGTCTTTCTGTTATATACACTTAAACTAAACATTCTTTGTCTTGTCAGAGACACCGCCATTGTTATAATTTACGACAAGGTTTAGCCAGTACAACAAGTCTTAGCTCCCAGTATCAGTTTCCAAGGGGAGGAGCGTTTTGCATTCCTACACACAGTTACACAAAGAACACTAGGCTAAGGAGGGGGGAAGGGAAGGGGTCTCAGCTTACAGCTTTTCTGAAAACAGATTTCACACAAAAAAAAGCAGTTCACATTAACCCTTTCCAGGCTGAGACCACAATACCACCTCTGCCGGGTATAGGGTTACCACATTTCCAAACTGCCATTCAGGGACCCCCCCCCCCCCCAAAAAAAAAATAAATAAAATAAAATATGTTGATACCTTTTTTTTGACAATTTTTTTAAAGGGAAAAAAACAAAAAAAACGTGGTCACTGCATAGCTCCTATATAGCTACCGGGAGATGCTGACTGGTGGGTACGCGCTGTGCACAGCTTGTCTGTAGCTCTAACATGGGCACTGGGTACAATGCTTGGGTAATACTATGATACATACCTACAAGATATGAAATACATTATAAAGTGGAACCCTTTCAGAGCATAAGACATAAATAGGCAGATAGCTCCATGATACCTCAGTGAACAAGAGCCATAGGAGAACACAGGGTTTGAAAGAGATTAGTGAATGAGCCGCTCATATGCTCATGCTGTACACACAGATATAGCCTCCTTAACACACCCCTGCTCGCACACGAGCACCCTCTGCAGGGGGCTAGCGGCAATGCGGCAAGACACAGTCAGGCGGCTGCATTCAAAGAATCCCATAGTGTGTGTGCGAGGCTGCGCTAAGTGTACCTGGGCTGGGTGTGCTAGAGCAGGAGGACCGGGGGAAGCAGCACAAGGGGATACGGGCATGCAGGTAGCGGATCTTTCTGCTGAGCTACCGGGGTTGTGACAGCACTGGCAGGCGGCTTTCCATTCCGGGACAATGCATAAAGGTGCCCGGGACCTGGGACAGACCTGAAAAATGCGGGACTGTCCCGGGCTATCCGGGACATGTGGTCACCCTAGCCGGGTAGCCAATCCAGGTAGCAACTACTCCACATGATTGTATTATGACAGATACTAAGAGAATGAAGAAAAATTGATAATAGAAGTAAATTAGAAAGTTGTTAAAAATCGCATGCTCTATCTGAATAATGAAAGAAAAATTTTAGGTTTCATATCTTAAAAATTATTATTATATTTTTTTGCATGAAAATAGATTACATTAAGGCAATTTAAAATTGATATTCAATCTAACAGGAAATGTATGTTTGTGCACAGCACCCTTGAGATAAATTGTTCACTGGCTGGAGAATTCCCCACAAATGCACAAAAAAATATTTTTTTATTTAGATCAGTTAAAAAAAGTGTTTTAAAACATCCTTTTATCTGCACCAAAGGGAAAACAATGTATACAATGGCACTCAAGTCAAAATGAAGCTTTAAAGGGACACTGAACCCAGTTGTGTTCTTTTGTGATTCAGATAGAGCATGCAATTTTAAGCAACTTTCTAATTTACTCCTATTATCAATGTTTCTTTGTTCTCTTGCTATCTTTATTTGAAAAAGAAGGAATCTAAGCTTTTTTTTGGTTCAGACCTCTGGAAAGCAGTTTTTTATTGGTGGATGAATTTATCCACCAATTAGCAAGGACAACCCAGGTTGATCTCCAAAAATGGTCCGACATCTAAACTTACATTCTTGCATTTCAAATAAAGATTCCAAGGGAATGAAGACAATTTGATAATGGGAGTAAATTAGAAAGTTGCTTAAAATGTCAAGCTCTATCTGAATCAAGAAAGAAAAAATGTGGGTTCAGTGTCCCTTTAATGATTCAGATAGAGCAGCAATTTTAAACAACTTTCCAATTTATTTCTATTAACAGAATGTGCACAGTCTTTTTCTATATTTACACTTTGTGAGTCACAAGCTTCTACTGAGCATGTGCAAGAATTCACAGGATATATGTATATGGATTTGTGCATTTGCGATTGGCTGATGGCCTCTGCAGACTGCCTCCTTATCTCAGATCTTTTGACAGACTTGTATTTCAGGCATTTAGTACCGACTCTTAAATAACTCTATGTGCGTGAGCACAATGTTATTTATATGAAACACATGAACTAACGCCCTCTAGCTGTAAACAACTGTCAAATGCATTCAGATAAGAGACGGCCTTCAAGAGCTTAGAAATTAACATATGAGCCTACCTAGGTTTAGCTTTCAACTAAGAATACCAAGAGATCAAAGTAAATTTGATGATAAAAGGAAATTATAAAGTTGTTTAAAATTTACATGCCCTATCGGAATCATGAAAGTTTAATATGGACCTTACTATCCCTTTAATTAAACTATAGTCCCTCGGTAGTGGGCGGGGCAGACATTTACATATGTATTTAATAGACAGATATGTCATATCACATACAGCTAAGGAATCAATTTTAATATTTTTTTAAGGGAATGTAAAGTACAGTATTCTACTCCAAATATGAGAGTGAGGTTTGAAAATCAGTATGTACAGTAAGAGTGAGGTTTGTAAATCACAGCTTGTACAATGAGGTTAAGGTTTGTAAATCCCAGACGGTACAGCGAGAGTGACGTTTGTAAATCATACACCTAGATTACGAGTTTTGCGTTAGCCTTAAAAAGCAGCAGAGTCAGACAGGAAAGGGTCTACCGCTCACTTTTTAGCTTACCGCGAATCCCCTTACGTTAATTGCATATCCTATCTTTTTAATGGGATTTTACTAACGCCGATATTACGATCCCTGAAAAAGTGAGCGGTAGACCCTCTCCTGTCCAGACTCCGACCGCATATAAAAGTCAGCAGTTAAGAGTTTTATGGGCTAACGCCGTAACATAAAGCTCTTAACTAAAGTGCTACAAAGTACACCCATAAACTACCTATTAACCCCTAAACCGAGGCCCCCCCACATCGCAAACACTATAATAAAATTATTTAACCCCTAATCTGCCGACCGGACATCGCCACCACTTTAATAAATGTATTAACCCCTAAACCGCCGCACTCCTGCCTCGCAAACACTAGTTAAATTTTATTAACCCCTAATCTGCCATCCCTAACATCGCCGCTACTATATTAAATTTATTAACCCCTAAATCTAAATCTAGCCCTAAAACCCCTAACTTAAATATAATTTAATTTAAAACGAAATTAAATTACTACTATTAAATAAATTAATCCTATTTAAAACTAAATACTTACCTATAAAATAAACCCTAAGATAGCTACAATATAAATAATAGTCACATTTTATCTAGCTTAGGTTTTATTTTTATTTTACAGGCAACTTTGTATTTATTTTAACTAGGTGCAATAGTTATTAAATAGTTATTAACTATTTAATAACTACCTAGCTAAAATAAGTACAAAAGTACCTGTAAAATAAACCCTAACCTAAGTTACAATTACACCTCACACTACACTATAATTACACTAATTACCTAAACTACCTACAATTAATTACAATTAAATTAAATAAACTAAGTTAAAACCCACCACCCACACACCCAACCCTACTCTAAAAACCCACCCAATCCCCCCTTAAAAAAACCTAACACTACCCCCTTGAAGATCACCCTACCTTGAGCCGCCTTCACCCAGCCTGGCACAAGTGGCCCTCCAGAGGGTCCGAAGTCTTCATCCTATACGGCCAGAAGAGGACCTCCAGACCGGCAGAAGGCTTCATCCAGGCTGCATCTTCTATCTTCATCCTTCCGGAGTGGAGCGGGTCCATCTTCAAGACATCCGATGCGGAGCATCCTCTTCCATCTGACGGCCGACGACTGAATGACTGGTCCTTTAAGTGACCAGTCCTTGAATTCCGATTGGCTGATAGAATCCTATCAGCCAATCGGAATTAAGGAAGGAAAAATCCTATTGGCTGATGCAATCAGCCAATAGGATTGAAGTTCAAGCCGATTGGCTAATCCAATCAGCTAATAGGATTGAGCTCGCATTCTATTGGCTGTTCCAATCAGCCAATAGAATGCAAGGTCAATCCTATTGGTTGATTGCATCAGCCAATATGATTTTTCCTACCTTAATTCCGATTGGCTGATAGGATTCTATCAGCCAATCGGAATTCAAGGGACGCCATCTTGGATGACGTCACTTAAAGGACCAGTCATTCGGCCGTCGGATGAAGAGGATGCTCCGCATCGGATGTCTTGAAGATGGACTCGCTCCGCTCCGGAAGGATGAAGATAGAAGATAGATGCTGTCTGGATGAAGCCTTCTGCCGGTCTGGAAGTCCTCTTCTGGCCGGATAGGATGAAGACTTCGGACCCTCTGGAGGACCACTTGTGCCCGGCTGGGTGAAGACGGCTCAAGGTAGGGTGATCTTCAAGGGGGTAGTGTTAGTTTTTTTTAAGGGGGGATTGGGTGGGTTTTAGGGTAGGGTGGGGTGTGTGGGTGGTGGGTTTTAATGTTGGGGGGGTATTGTATTTTTTTTTACAGGTGAAAGAGCTGATTACTTTGGGGCAATGCCCCTCAAAAGACCCTTTTAAGGGCTATTTGTAATTTAGTATAGGGTAGGGAATTTTGGTATAGGGTAATTCAGTATAGGGTAGGGAATTTTATTATTTTGGGGGGCTTTTTTATTTTATTAGGGGGATTAGATTAGGTGTAATTAGTTTAAAATTCTTGTAATTCTTTTTTTATTTTCTGTAATTTAGTGTTTTTTTTTTCATAATTTAGTTTATTTAATGTAATTGTAATTAATTGTAGGTAGTTTAGGTAATTAGTTTAATTATAGTGTAGTGTTAGGTGTAATTGTAACTTAGGTTAGGGTTTATTTTACAGGTACTTTTGTACTTATTTTAACTAGGAAGTTATTAAATAGTTAATAACTATTTAATAACTATTGTACCTAGTTAAAATAAATACAAAGTTGCCTGTAAAATAAAAATAAAACCTAAGCTAGATACAATGTAACTATTAGTTATATTGTAGCTAGCTTAGGGTTTATTTTATAGGTAAGTATTTAGTTTTAAATAGGAATCATTTATTTAATTGTAGTAAATTTATTTAGATGTATTTAAATTATATTTAAGTTAGGGGGGGTGTTAGGGTTAGGGTTAGACTTAGGTTTAGGGGTTAATAAATTTATTATAGTGGCGGCAACGTTGCCGGCGGCAGATTAGGGGTTAATAAATTTAATATAGTTGCAGCGACGTTGGGGGCAGATTAGGGGTTAATAACTATAATGTAGATGTCGGGGATGTTGGGGGCAGTAGATTAGGGGTTCATAAGTATAATGTAGGTGGCGGCGGTGTCTGGAGCGGCAGATTAGGGGTTAATAATTATAATGTAGGTGTCAGCGATGTTGGGGGAGGCAGATTAGGGGTTAATAAGCCTAAAATTAGGGGTGTTTAGACTCGGGGTTCATGTTAGGGTGTTAGGTGCAGACATAAAATTAATTTTCCCATAGGAAACAATGGGGCTGCGTTAGGAGCTGAACGCTGCTTTTTTGCAGGTGTTAGGTTTTTTTTCAGCCAACTCAGCCCCATTGTTTCCTATGGGGAAATCGTGCTTAACGCTCACTTTTCTGAGGCTAACGCCGGCTTGAAGAAAACCTGTAATACCAGCGTTGGCTTAAGTGAGCGGTAAGAAAAAAAGGCTTGTTAGCCCCGCATAGCCTTACCGACAAAAACTCAAAATCTAGGCGATAGTTTGTACAGTGAGAGTGAGGTTTGTAAATCACGGTCTGTACAGTGAGAGTGAGATTTGTAAATCACAGTCTGTACAGTGAGAGTGAGGTTTGAAAATCACAATCTATACAGTGAGAGTGAGGTTTGTAAATCACAGTCTGTACAGTGAGAGTGATGTTTGAAAATCACAATCTGTACAGTGAGAGTGAGGTTTGTAAATCACGGTCTGTACAGTAAGAGTGAGGTTTGTAAATCACAGTCTGTACAGTGAGAGTGAGGTTTGTAAATCACAGTCTGTACAGTGAGAGTGAGGTTTGTAAATCACAATCTGTACAGTGAGAGTGAAGTTTGTAAATTACAGTCTGTACAGTGAGAGTGAGGTTTGTAAATCACAGTCTGTACAGTGAGAGTGAGGTTTGTAGATCATAGTCTGTACAGTGAGGGTGAGGTTTGTAAATCACAGTCCGTACAGTGAGAGTGAGGTTTGTAGATCATAGTCTGTACAGTGAGGGTGAGGTTTGTAAATCACAGTCTGTACAGTGAAAGTGAGGTTTGTAAATCACAGTTTGTACAGTGAGAGTGAGGTTTATAAATCACAGTCTGTACAGTGAGAGTGAGGTTTGTAAATCACAGTCCGTACAGTGAGAGTGAGGTTTGTAAATCACAGTCCGTACAGTGAGGGTGAGGTTTGTAAATCACAATCTGTACAGTGAAAGTGAGGTTTGTAAATCACAGTTTGTACAGTGAGAGTGAGGTTTATAAATCACAGTCTGTACAGTGAGAGTGAGGTTTGTAAATCACAGTTTGTACAGTGAGAGTGAGGTTTATAAATCACAGTCTGTACAGTGAGAGTGAGGTTTGTAAATCACAGTCCGTAAAGTGAGAGTGAGGTTTGTAAATCACAGTCCGTACAGTGAGAGTGAGGTTTGTAAATCACAGTCTTACTGTACAGACTGTGATTTACAAACCTCACTCTCACTGTACAGACTGTGATTTACAAACCTCACTCTCACTGTACAGACTGTGATTTACAAACCTCACTCTTACTGTACAGACTGTGATTTACAAACCTCACTCTTACTGTACAGATTGTGATTTACAAACCTCACTCTCACTGTACAGAGTGAGGTTTGTAAATCACAGTTTGTACAGTGAAAGTGATGTTTATAAATCACAGTCTGTACAGTGAGAGTGAGGTTTGTTAATCACAGTTTGTATAGTGAGAATGAGGTTTATAAATCACAGTCCGTACAGTGAGAGTGAGGTTTGTAAATCACAGCCCGTACAGTGAGAAGGAGGTTTGTAAATCACAGTCTGTACAGTGAGAGTGAGGTTTGTAAATCACAGTCTGTACAGTAAGAGTGAGGTTTGTAAATCACAGTCTGTACAGTAAGAGTGAAGTTTGTAAATCAGTTTGTACAGTGAGAGTGAGGTTTATAAATCACAGTCTGTACAGTGAGAGTGAGGTTTGTAAATCACAGTCCGTACAGTGAGAGTGAGGTTTGTAAATCACGGTCTGTACAGTGAGAGTGAGGTTTGTAAATCACAGTCTGTACAGACTGTGATTTACAAACCTCACTCTCACTGTACAGACTGTGATTTACAAACCTCACTCTCACTGTACAGACTGTGATTTACAAACCTCACTCTCACTGTACAGACTGTGATTTACAAACCTCACTCTTACTGTACAGACTGTGATTTACAAACCTCACTCTCACTGTACAGAGTGAGGTTTGTAAATCACAGTTTGTACAGTGAAAGTGATGTTTATAAATCACAGTCTGTACAGTGAGAGTGAGGTTTGTAAATCACAGTTTGTACAGTGAGAATGAGGTTTATAAATCACAGTCCGTACAGTGAGAGTGAGGTTTGTAAATCACAGCCCGTACAGTGAGAAGGAGGTTTGTAAATCACAGTCTGTACAGTGAGAGTGAGGTTTGTAAATCACAGTCTGTACAGTAAGAGTGAGGTTTGTAAATCACAGTCTGTACAGTAAGAGTGAGGTTTGTAAATCACAGTCTGTACAGTAAGAGTGAGGTTTGTAAATCACAGTTTGTACAGTGAGAGTGATGTTTATAAATCACAGTCCATACAGTGAGAGTGAGGTTTGTAAATCACAGTTTGTACAGTGAGAGTGAGGTTTATAAATCACAGTCTGTACAGTGAGAGTGAGGTTTGTAAATCACAGTCCGTACAGTGAGAGTGAGGTTTGTAAATCACAGTCCGTACAGTGAGAGTGAGGTTTGTAAATCACAGTCTTACTGTACAGACTGTGATTTACAAACCTCACTCTCACTGTACAGACTGTGATTTACAAACCTCACTCTCACTGTGCAGACTGTGATTTACAAACCTCACTCTTACTGTACAGACTGTGATTTACAAACCTCACTCTTACTGTACAGATTGTGATTTACAAAACTCACTCTCACTGTACAGAGTGAGGTTTGTAAATCACAGTTTGTACAGCGAAAGTGATGTTTATAAATCACAGTCTGTACAGTGAGAGTGAGGTTTGTAAATCACAGTTTGTATAGTGAGAATGAGGTTTATAAATCACAGTCCGTACAGTGAGAGTGAGGTTTGTAAATCACAGCCCGTACAGTGAGGAGGTTTGTAAATCACAGTCTGTACAGTGAGAGTGAGGTTTGTAAATCACAGTCTGTACAGTAAGAGTGAGGTTTGTAAATCAGTTTGTACAGTGAGAGTGAGGTTTATAAATCACAGTCTGTACAGTGAGAGTGAGGTTAGTAAATCACAGTCCGTACAGTGAGAGTGAGGTTTGTAAATCACAGTCCGTACAATGAGAGTGAGGTTTGTAAATCACAGTCTGTACAGACTGTGATTTACAAACCTCACTCTCACTGTACAGACTGTGATTTACAAACCTCACTCTCACTGTACAGACTGTGATTTACAAACCTCACTCTCACTGTACAGACTGTGATTTACAAACCTCACTCTTACTGTACAGACTGTGATTTACAAACCTCACTCTTACTGTACAGACTGTGATTTACAAACCTCACTCTCACTGTACAGTGAGAGTGAGGTTTGTAAATCACAGTCTGTACAGTGAGAGTGAGGTCTGTAAATCACAGTCTGTACAGTGAGAGTGAGGTTTGTAAATCACAGTCTGTACAGTGAGAATGAGGTTTATAAATCACAGTCCGTACAGTGAGAGTGAGGTTTGTAAATCACAGCCCGTACAGTGAGAAGGAGGTTTGTAAATCACAGTCTGTACAGTGAGAGTGAGGTTTGTAAATCACAGTCTGTACAGTAAGAGTGAGGTTTGTAAATCACAGTCTGTACAGTAAGAGTGAGGTTTGTAAATCAGTTTGTACAGTGAGAGTGAGGTTTACAAATCACAGTCCGTACAGTGAGAGTGAGGTTTGTAAATCACAGTTTGTACAGTGAGAGTGATGTTTAGAAATCACAGTCCGTACAGTGAGAGTGAGGTTTGTAAATCACAGTTTGTACAGTGAGAGTGAGGTTTATAAATCACAGTCCCTACAGTGAGAGTGAGGTTTGTAAATCACAGTCCGTACAGTGAGATTGAGGTTAGTAAATAATGATTTGTACAGTGAGAGTGAGGTTTCTAAATCACAGTCTGTACAGTGAGAGTGAGGTTTGTAAATCACAGTCTGTACAGTAAGAGTGTGATTTGTAAATCACAGTCTGTACAGTAAGAGTGAGGTTTATAAATCACAGTTTGTACAGTGAGAGTGAGGTTTATAAATCACAGTCCGTACAGTGAGAGTGAGGTTTGTAAATCACAGTCCGTACAGTGAGAGTGAGGTTTATAAATCACAGTCCGTACAGTGAGAGTGAGGTTCGTAAATCACAGTTTGTACAATGAGAGTGAGGTTTATAAATCACAGTCCGTACAGTGAGAATGAGGTTTGTAAATCACAGTCCGTACAGTGAGAGTGAGGTTTGTAAATCACAGTCTGTACAGTGAGAGTGAGGTTTGTAAATCACAGTCTGTACAGTAAGAGTGAGGTTTGTAAATCAAAGTCCGAGCAGTGAGAGTGAGGTTTGTAAATCACAGTTTGTACAGTGAGAGTGAGGTTTGTAAATCACAGTCTGTACAGTGAGAGTGAGGTTTATAAATCACAGTCCGTACAGTGAGAGTGAGGTTTGTAAATCACAGTTTGTACAGTGAGAGTGAGGTTTGTAAATCACAGTTTGTACAGTGAGAGTGAGGTTTATAAATCACAGTCCGTACAGTGAGAGTGAGGTTTGTAAATCACAGTCCGTACAGTGAGAGTGAGGTTTGTAAATCACAGTCCGTGCAGTGAGAGTGAGTTTTGGAAATCACAGTCCATACAGTGAGAGTGAGGTTTATAAATCACAGTCTGTACAGTGAGAGTGAGGTTGGAAATCACAGTCCGTACAGCGAGAGTGAGGTTTATAAATCACAGTCCGTACAGTGAGAGTGAGGTTTGTAAATCACAGTCCGTACAGTGAGAGTGAGGTTTGTAAATCACAGTCTGTACAGTGAGAGTGAGGTTTGTAAATCACAGTTTGTACAGTAAGAGTGAGGTTTATAAATCACAGTCCATACAGTGAGAGTGAGGTTTGTAAATCACAGTTTGTACAGTGAGAGTGAGGTTTATAAATCACAGTCTGTACAGTGAGAGTGAGGTTTGTAAATCACAGTCCGTACAGTGAAAGTGAGGTTTGTAAATCACAGTCCGTACAGTGAGAGTGAGGTTTGTAAATCACAGTCTTACTGTACAGACTGTGATTTACAAACCTCACTCTCACTGTACAGACTGTGATTTACAAACCTCACTCTCACTGTGCAGACTGTGATTTACAAACCTCACTCTTACTGTACAGACTGTGATTTACAAACCTCACTCTTACTGTACAGATTGTGATTTACAAAACTCACTCTCACTGTACAGAGTGAGGTTTGTAAATCACAGTTTGTACAGTGAAAGTGATGTTTATAAATCACAGTCTGTACAGTGAGAGTGAGGTTTGTAAATCACAGTTTGTATAGTGAGAATGAGGTTTATAAATCACAGTCCGTACAGTGAGAGTGAGGTTTGTAAATCACAGCCCGTACAGTGAGGAGGTTTGTAAATCACAGTCTGTACAGTGAGAGTGAGGTTTGTAAATCACAGTCTGTACAGTAAGAGTGAGGTTTGTAAATCAGTTTGTACAGTGAGAGTGAGGTTTATAAATCACAGTCTGTACAGTGAGAGTGAGGTTAGTAAATCACAGTCCGTACAGTGAGAGTGAGGTTTGTAAATCACAGTCTGTACAGTGAGAGTGAGGTTTGTAAATCACAGTCTGTACAGTGATTTACAAACCTCACTCTCACTGTACAGACTGTGATTTACAAACCTCACTCTCACTGTACAGACTGTGATTTACAAACCTCACTCTCACTGTACAGACTGTGATTTACAAACCTCACTCTCACTGTACAGACTGTGATTTACAAACCTCACTCTTACTGTACAGACTGTGATTTACAAACCTCACTCTCACTGTACAGAGTGAGGTTTGTAAATCACAGTCTGTACAGTGAGAGTGAGGTTTGTAAATCACAGTCTGTACAGTGAGAGTGAGGTTTGTAAATCACAGTTTGTACAGTGAGAGTGAGGTTTATAAATCACAGTCCGTACAGTGAGAGTGAGGTTTGTAAATCACAGCCCGTACAGTGAGAAGGAGGTTTGTAAATCACAGTCTGTACAGTGAGAGTGAGGTTTGTAAATCACAGTCTGTACAGTAAGAGTGAGGTTTGTAAATCACAGTCTGTACAGTAAGAGTGAGGTTTGTAAATCAGTTTGTACAGTGAGAGTGAGGTTTACAAATCACAGTCCGTACAGTGAGAGTGAGGTTTGTAAATCACAGTTTGTACAGTGAGAGTGATGTTTAGAAATCACAGTCCGTACAGTGAGAGTGAGGTTTGTAAATCACAGTTTGTACAGTGAGAGTGAGGTTTATAAATCACAGTCCCTACAGTGAGAGTGAGGTTTGTAAATCACAGTCCGTACAGTGAGATTGAGGTTAGTAAATAATGATTTGTACAGTGAGAGTGAGGTTTCTAAATCACAGTCTGTACAGTGAGAGTGAGGTTTGTAAATCACAGTCTGTACAGTAAGAGTGTGATTTGTAAATCACAGTCTGTACAGTAAGAGTGAGGTTTATAAATCACAGTTTGTACAGTGAGAGTGAGGTTTATAAATCACAGTCCGTACAGTGAGAGTGAGGTTTGTAAATCACAGTCCGTACAGTGAGAGTGAGGTTTATAAATCACAGTCCGTACAGTGAGAGTGAGGTTCGTAAATCACAGTTTGTACAATGAGAGTGAGGTTTATAAATCACAGTCCGTACAGTGAGAATGAGGTTTGTAAATCACAGTCCGTACAGTGAGAGTGAGGTTTGTAAATCACAGTCTGTACAGTGAGAGTGAGGTTTGTAAATCACAGTCTGTACAGTAAGAGTGAGGTTTGTAAATCAAAGTCCGAGCAGTGAGAGTGAGGTTTGTAAATCACAGTTTGTACAGTGAGAGTGAGGTTTGTAAATCACAGTCTGTACAGTGAGAGTGAGGTTTATAAATCACAGTCCGTACAGTGAGAGTGAGGTTTGTAAATCACAGTTTGTACAGTGAGAGTGAGGTTTGTAAATCACAGTTTGTACAGTGAGAGTGAGGTTTATAAATCACAGTCCGTACAGTGAGAGTGAGGTTTGTAAATCACAGTCCGTACAGTGAGAGTGAGGCTTGTAAATCACAGTCCGTGCAGTGAGAGTGAGTTTTGGAAATCACAGTCCATACAGTGAGAGTGAGGTTTATAAATCACAGTCTGTACAGTGAGAGTGAGGTTGGAAATCACAGTCCGTACAGCGAGAGTGAGGTTTATAAATCACAGTCCGTACAGTGAGAGTGAGGTTTGTAAATCACAGTCCGTACAGTGAGAGTGAGGTTTGTAAATCACAGTCTGTACAGTGAGAGTGAGGTTTGTAAATCACAGTTTGTACAGTAAGAGTGAGGTTTATAAATCACAGTCTGTACAGTGTGAGTGAGGTTTATAAATCACAGTTTGTACAGTGAGAGTGAGGTTTGTAAATCACAGTTTGCACAGTGAGAGTGAGGTTTATAAATCACAGTCCGTACAGTGAGAGTGAGGTTTGTAAATCACAGACCGTACAGTGAGAGTGAGGTTTATAAATCACAGTCCGTACAGTGAGAGTGAGGTTTGTAAATCACAGTCCGTACAGTGAGAGTGAGGTTTGTAAATCACAGTCTGTACAGTAAGAGTGAGGTTTGTAAATCACAGTCTGTACAGTAAGAGTGAGGTTTGTAAATCACAGTCTGTACAGTAAGAGTGAGGTTTGTAAATCACAGTCTGTACAGTAAGAGTGAGGTTTGTAAATCACAGTCTGTACAGTAAGAGTGAGGTTTGTAAATCACAGTCCATACAGTGAGAGTGAGGTTTGTAAATCACAGTTTGTACAGTGAGAGTGAGGTTTGTAAATCACAGTCCGTACAGTGAGAGTGAGGTTTGTAAATCACAGTCCGTACAGTGAGAGTGAGGTTTGTAAATCACAGTCCGTACAGTGAGAGTGAGTTTTGGAAATCACAGTCCGTGCAGTGAGAGTGAGGTTTGTAAATCACAGTTTGTACAGTGAGAGTGAGGTTTGTAAATCACAGTCCGTACAGTGAGAGTGAGGTTTGTAAATCACAGTCCGTGCAGTGAGAGTGAGGTTTGTAAATCACAGTCCGTGCAGTGAGAGTGAGGTTTGTAAATCACAGTCTGTACAGTGAGAGTGAGGTTTATAAATCACAGTCCGTACAGTGAGAGTGAGGTTTGTAAATCACAGTCTGTACAGTAAGAGTGAGGTTTGTAAATCACAGTCTGTACAGTAAGAGTGAGGTTTGTAAATCACAGTCTGTACAGTAAGAGTGAGGTTTGTAAATCACAGTCCATACAGTGAGAGTGAGGTTTGTAAATCACAGTTTGTACAGTGAGAGTGAGGTTTGTAAATCACAGTCCGTACAGTGAGAGTGAGGTTTGTAAATCACAGTCCGTGCAGTGAGAGTGAGGTTTGTAAATCAGTCTGTACAGTGAGAGTGAGGTTTATAAATCACAGTCCGTACAGTGAGAGGGAGGTTTATAAATCACAGTCCGTGCAGTGAGAGTGAGGTTTGTAAATCACAGTTTGTACAGTGAGAGTGAGGTTTGTAAATCACAGTCCGTACAGTGAGAGTGAGGTTTGTAAATCACAGTCCGTGCAGTGAGAGTGAGGTTTGTAAATCAGTCTGTACAGTGAGAGTGAGGTTTATAAATCACAGTCCGTACAGTGAGAGGGAGGTTTGTAAATCACAGTTTGTACAGTGAGAGTGAGGTTTATAAATCACAGTACGTACAGTGAGAGTGAGGTTTATAAATCACAGTCCGTACAGTGAGAGTGAGGTTTGTAAATCACAGTCCGTACAGTGAGAGTGAGGTTTATAAATCACAGTCAGTACAATGACTGTGAGGTTAGTAAATAATGGTTTGTACAGTGAGAGTGAGGTTTGTAAATTACAGTCTGTACAGTGAGAATGACGTTTGTAAATCACAGTCTGTACAGTAAGAGTGAGGTTTATAAATCACAGTCTGTACAGTGAGTGAGGTTTGTAAATCACAGTCTGTACAGTGAGTGAGGTTTGTAAATCACAGTCTGTACAGTGAGAGTGAGGTTTGTAAATCACAGTCTGTACAGTGAGAGTGAGGTTTGTAAATCTGTCTGTACAGTAAGAGTGATGTTTATAAATCACAGTCTGTACAGTGAGTGAGGTTTATAAATCACAGTCTGTACAGTAAGAGTGAGGTTTGTAAATCACAGTCTGTACAATGAGTGAGGTTTGTAAATCACAGTCTGTACAATGAGTGAGGTTTGTAAATCACAGTCTGTACAGTGAGTGAGGTTTGTAAATCACAGTCTGTACAGTGAGTGAGGTTTGTAAATCACAGTCTGTACAGTGAGTGATGTTTGTAAATCACATTCTGTACAGTGAGAGTGAGTTTTGTAAATCACATTCTGTACAGTGAGAGTGAAGTTTGTCAATCACAGTCTGTACAGTGATAGTGAGGTTTGTAAATCACAGTCTGTACAGTGAGAGTAGAGGCATGAATGTGCAGCCACCAATCAACAGCTAGCTCCCAGCTCCTAGGTATGAATTTCAACAAATGATACCAACAGAATGAAGCAAATTAGATAGCAAGTAAATTGAAACTTTGTTTAAAATGATATGTTCTATCTGAATTATGAAAACAAAATTTTGTTGTACATGTTCCTTTAAATGTATTATTACAAGTTTTTAGAGCCAAATCATATTTTGAATCACTGTATCTATCCTAAAATCCTTCCCCAAATGTCACGTGACTACAACTGTGCAGTTCACGTCTCCCCTTCTTCTGTGCAAGTATTGTTCCCACAACACACAAAATACTCTGTAACTGCTAGCAAAGCAAAAATGAGCTCACCCCCTCTGTGTATACAGCTCAATGTCACCACCATAATTATACTGCCCACCTCTGTGAACTACTGGCAACCGCCAAAGCATTTCGTTTGTTTCTTATTCTCTCTCGCTCTAAATAACGGATGTAAAAAGGAAGAGGTTTTGTACCCTAATCACAGGTCAGCTGAATGTCGCCTGTAACAAGAATGTGGCATTAATCTTACTGACTTACTGTGGAACAGTAGTGAAATAAATCACAGGAAACTATAATTCATGTTAATTCTTCAAGTTGTTGTGTTTATTTCAACCTTTTCCTGTTCTGGTCCTGATGCTACACTGAAATAACTTCACAGACTATAGCAGCATATATGCAGAGGGAAAGGAGTTGGCAAGTGTGTATATGAAAGTGATATCTGTGTCTGGTAAATAAATGGCACCACAAGTGTACTGCAAGGAAGCTCAACCGCTGTAGGTATTGACTCTGTATTGTCACTTTATTTTTATTATTATTATTATTATGATGTTATTTTTAGTGTGCCTGACTTTTGACCCAATGATATAAAGCTCTCCACTCTAGCAAGATTATCTAACAAGGGTTGTTAGTGTTGTGAGGTCTCTGAAAGAATTTTACGGCTAGATTTAGAGTTCTGCGGCCAAAGGGATGCGTTAGCTACGCATGCTTTTTTTTCCCCGCACCTTTTAAATACCGCTGGTATTTAGAGTTCACAGAAGGGCTGCGTTAGGCTCCAAAAAAGGAGCGTATAGCATATTTACCGCAACTGCAACTCTCAATACCAGCGGTGCTTACGGATGCAGCCAGCTTCAAAAACGTGCTCGTGCACGATTCCCCCATAGGAAACAATGGGACAGTTTGAGCTGAAAAAAAACCTAACACCTGCAAAAAAGCAGCGTTCAGCTCCTAACGCGGCCCCATTGTTTCCTGTGGGGAAACAGTTTCTAAGTCTGCACCTAACACCCTAACATGTAGCCCGAGTCTAAACACCCCTAACCTTACACTTATTAACCTCTAATCTGCCGCCGCTGCTATCGCTGACCCCTGCATTTTATTATTAACCCCTAATCTGCCGCTCCGTACACCGCTGCCACCTACGTTATCCCTATGTACACCTAATCTGCTGCCCCTAACACCGCCGACCCCTATATTATATTTATTAACCCTAATCTGCCGCCCCCAACGTCGCCGCTACCTACCTACACTTATTAACCCCTAATCTGCTGACCGCACCTCACCGCTACTATAATAAAGTTATTAACCCCTAATCCGCCTCACTCCCGCCTCAATAACCCTATAAGAAATAGTATTAACCCCTAATCTGCCCTCCCTAACATCGCCGACACCTAACTTCAATTATTAACCCCTAATCTGCCTCACTCCCGCCTCAATAACCCTATAAGAAATAGTATTAACCCCTAATCTGCCCTCCCTAACATTGCCGACACCTAACTTCAATTATTAACCCCTAATCTGCCGACCGGATCTCACCGCTACTCTAATAAATGGATTAACCCCTAAAGCTAAGTCTAACCCTAAAAAGGGGGAGTGAATCAGGAGCGCTACAGCTAAAGGTGCTAAGAAATAAGACTATAAATTCTATACTTAAAAATGCGACAAGGACAATATCGTATCTAAAATATGACACAATTTAATTGCACAAACGATAATAACAAATAAAAACGGACGTCTCCGTAAGTAAAACTTCTTAAGTTGCCGCCATATAAATGTTGCAATAGCAAAAATAGTTCGTGGTGTGAGTATAAACAGTCCAGTGTACACTTTCAGTATTTTTATTACGTGTTGGTTTGCTAGCAAACAAGGGCTTACCCCAGACTTTCCACTCGATGTTCTCTGTGGGTTAGTTACAGCCGTATGCGTGATGACGTCACTTATGTGGACGCTTTCCCAAACGGGCTCTCTAATTGGTCCAAATTCGGAACCAGCCAACAGCGGTAGTGGTGACTCTTTTATCTAGAGTATATCCGATGACAAGTACCTGCTCTTAGTGCTAGGTAGCACGCAAGGTACAAAAATGATGTAAGTAAACTTGATTATCCGATAAGGAGTTCAGAGAGTTAGTTGCAAAGTCTTTCCAATAGCTAATTATATTAGCGTAATTGCACAATCCTCATGAACACTGTGGTAGCTCCAGCTACATATAGTGAATCTCAGTAGTTGTTGCAGCACATCAACGCGTTTCTCCCTCTACAGGGCTTTCTCAAGATGAATAATCTGCAACAGGTGTATCTTCATTTAAAGGTGTAGCTTGCTTCTCATTGGTTATGAAACACCTGGGAGTGTTACCTAAGGCGGTCTTGATATTTTAAGATGGTATTGACAAGCAGCCAAATAGCTACTTCACATTAATATAAAAAAGGTAGTCCCTATCAATAAATTTCACAGAGCTCCCTTAAAAGTGATCGTTATAGTAAATATTATGTCTTTTAGACAATATCTCAATCATTTCTGTTAAAATTATCTACTAAAAACATTTATTAAAAACATTTATTAAAAACAATGAGTACTTAGAATATAGTTAGAAGATAGTTATATTGTGGGTCTAAATCGGTACTATCTGTGTCAGATAATAAAGTGCAAAAACGTGCATTACATAGCTATTATTAATCCAATAGAAATGGGGAAATGTCTAGTTCAGAATTTAGACCAGCCGGGAACAGAGTATTATGTCTATAAATCAATTCTGCCTCTTTTATTTTCAGAAATTTTTCTAAATTCCCCCCCCTCCAATTCTGCTTAACTTGTAGTATGTCCCAATACTTTAAATCTTTAGTATTGCCCTTGTGTACAGATTTAAAGTGCCTATATAGATTAGTGTCTATCACTCCCTTCTCAATACATAATAGATGTTCTCTTATCCTATCTTTGATCATACGCTTAGTCTCCCCAAAATAAAACAGGTTGCATGTGCATTTAAGAATATAGATTACCCCCTTCGTGGTGCATCTAATGCATTCCTTAATAGAGATTTCTTCTCCTGAATTTGGAATAGTGATAGCTTTCCTTTTGTCACTATGTGTGCATGCCTTGCATGAATAGCAAGGGAAGAAACCTGATATTTTTCCCCCTTGTAAATCTTTTTGTATAAAATTTGATTTCTGATTTATCTTACGTGAACTAGGCGCAAGTATTGTTTTAAAGTTTTTTGTCTTTTTAAAGATTAGTCTGGGTTTATGAGGGAGTGCATCTCCTAGTATTGGGTCAGCTTTTAGGATGGCCCAGTGTTTATTTAGAATTCTTCTCATGATGCCATGATCTACATTGTATTCCGTTATAAATGGGACGTCAATTAAATCTGAATTCTCTTTAGTTGTCTTTTGTTTATATGTGAGGAGGCTCTTTCTGTCAGTATTCCTTGCTCTTGTTACAGCCCTGTTGACAACTTCCTCATCATATCCTTTATCTCTGAATTTTTCAATTAAGGACTCTATTTGGTATTCAAAGTCTGAGATTCTGGAGCAATTTAAATATAATTTAAATATAATTTAAATATAATTTAAATCTAACGAAATAAATTAACTCTTATTAAATAAATTATTCCTATTTAAAGCTAAATACTTACCTGTAAAATAAACCCTAATATAGCTACAATAGAACGAATAATTATATTGTAGCTATTTTAGGATTAATATTTATTTTACAGGCAACTTTGTATTTATTTTAACCAGGTACAATAGCTATTAAATAGTTAAGAACTATTTAATAGCTAAAATAGTTAAAATAATTACAAAATTACCTGTAAAATAAATCCTAACCTAAGTTACAATTAAACCTAACACTACACTATCAATAAATTAATTAAATACAATACCTACAAATAACTACAATTAAATAAACTAACTAAAGTACAAAAAATAAAAAAGAACTAAGTTACAAAAAATAAAAAAATATTTACAAACATTCGAAAAATATTACAATTTTAAACTAATTACACCTACTCTAAGCCCCCTAATAAAATAACAAAGACCCCCAAAATAAAAAAATGCCCTACCCTATTCTAAATTAAAAAAGTTCAAAGCTCTTTTACCTTACCAGCCCTGAAAAGGGCCATTTGCGGGGCATGCCCCAAATAATTCAGCTCTTATTCAGCTCATTTGCGGGGCATGCCCCAAATAATTCAGCCAGTCAGATTGAGCTTGCATTCTATTGGCTGATCGGAACAGCCAATAGAATGCAAGCTCAATCTGATTGGCTGATCCAATCAGCCAATCGGATTGAACTTGAATCTGATTGGCTGATTCCATCAGCCAATCAGAATTTTCCTACCTTAATTCCGATTGGCTGATAGAATCCTATCAGCCAATCGGAATTCGAGGGACGCCATCTTGGATGACGTCCCTTAAAGGAACCTTCATTCTTCAGTTGGACGTCGGAAGAAGAGGATGGATCCGCGCTGGAGGTCTTCAAGATGGAGCCGTTCGTCATCGGATGAAGATAGAAGATGCCGCTTGGATCAAGATGGTTGCAGGTCCGGATCTCCTCTTCTTCCCGGATAGGATGAAGACTTTGGAGCCTCTTCTGGACCTCTTCAGCCGCCGCTTGATAGAAGACTTCAGCCGGATTATGGATCGCCAGCCCCGCTTGGGCTTGGATGAAGACTTCGGAGGCTTGGATCAAGACTTCAGAGGACGGATCGGTGAACCTGGCATGGTGAAGATAAGGTAGGAAGATCTTCAGGGGCTTAGTGTTAGGTTTATTTAAGGGGGGTTTGCGTAATATTAGGGGTATGTGGGTGGTGGGTTGTAATGTGGGGGGGGTATTGTATGGTTTTTTTTACAGGCAAAAGAGCTGAATTATTTTGGGCATGCCCCGCAAATGGCCCTTTTCAGGGCTGGTAAGGTAAAAGAGCTTTGAACTTTTTTAATTTAGAATAGGGTAGGGCATTTTTTTATTTTGGGGGTCTTTGTTATTTCTATTAGGGGGCTTAGAGTAGGTGTAATTAGTTTAAAATTGTTGTAATATTTTTCTAATGTTTGTAAATATTTTTTTATTTTTTGTAACTTAGTTCTTTTTTATTTTTTGTACTTTAGTTAGTTTATTTAATTGTAGTTATTTGTAGGTATTGTATTTAATTAATTTATTGATAGTGTAGTGTTAGGTTTAATTGTAACTTAGGTTAGGATTTATTTTACAGGTGCCTTCCATTTAGGTAACCTGGTTTGCTCCCTCCCTTCATCCGTGTCCTAAAGCTTTGGTATTGGTTCCCACAAGTAAGGATGAAGCCGTGCACTGGACCCACCAATGTTGGAGAAAACAGAATTTATGTTTACCTGATAAATTTCTTTCTCCAACGGTGTGTCCGGTCCACAGCCCGCCCTGGTTTTTAATCAGGTTTGATGAATTTCTTTCTTTATACACTACAATCACCACGGCACCCTATGGTTTCTCCTTTTTCTCCTAACAGTTGGTCGAATGACTGGGGGGCGGAGCCAGAGGGGGGGCTATATGGACAGCTCTTGCTGGGTGCTCTCTTTGCCATTTCCTGTAGGGGAAGAGAATATCCCACAAGTAAGGATGAAGCCGTGGACCGGACACACCATTGGAGAAAGAAATTTATCAGGTAAACATAAATTCTGTTTTTTTATTTTGGGGGGCTTTGTTATTTTATTAGGGGGCTTAGAGTAGGTGTAATTAGCTTAAAATTGTTGTAATATTTTTATAATGTTTGTAAATTATTTTTTTATTTTTTGTAACTTAGTTCTTTTTTTATTTTTTGTACTTTAGTTAGTTAATTTAATTGTATTTATTTGTAGGTATTTGTATGTAATTAATTTATTGATAGTGTAGTGTTAGGTTTAATTGTAGATAATTGTAGGTATTTTATTTCATTAGTTTATTGATAGTGTAGTGTTAAGTTTAATTGTAACTTAGGTTAGGATTTATTTTACAGGTAATTTTGTAATTATTTTAACTAGGTAGCTATTAAATAGTTATTAACAATTTAATAGCTATTGTACCTGGTTAAAATAAATACAAAGTTGCCTGTAAAATAAATATTAATCCTAAAATAGCTACAATATAATTATTATTTATATTGTAGCTATATTAGGGTTTATTTTACAGGTAAGTATTTAGCTTTAAATAGGAATAATTTATTTAATAAGAGTTAATTTATTTCGTTAGATAAAAATTATATTTAACTTAGGGGGGTGTTAGTGTTAGGGTTAGACTTAGCTTTAGGGGTTAATAAATTTATTAGAGTAGCGGTGAGGTCCAGTTGGCAGATTAGGGGTTAATACTTGAAGTTAGGTGTCGGTGATGTTAGGGAGGGCAGATTAGGGGTTAATACTATTTATTATAGGGTTATTGAGGCGGGAGTGAGGCGGATTAGGGGTTAATAACTTTATTATAGTAGCGGTGAGGTCCAGTCGGCAGATTAGGGGTTAATAAGTGTAGGTAGGTGGCGGCGACGTTGGGGGCGGCAGATTAGGGGTTAATAAATATAATATAGGGGTCGGCGGTGTTAGGGGCAGCAGATTAGGGTACATAGGGATAACGTAGGTTGCGGCGTGGCACGGAGCGGCAGAATAGGGGTTAATAGTATAATGCAGGGGTCAGCGATAGCGGGGGCGGCAGATTAGGGGTTAATAAGTGTAAGGTTAGGGGTGTTTAGACTCGGGGTACATGTTAGGGTGTTAGGTGCAGACTTAGGAAGTGTTTCCCCATAGGAAACAATGGGGCTGCGTTAGGAGCTGAACGCTGCTTTTTTGCAGGTGTTAGATTTTTTTCCAGCTCAAACTGCCCCATTGTTTCCTATGGGGGAATCGTGCACGAGCACATTTTTGAAGCTGGCCGCGTCCGTAAGCACCGCTGGTTATTTAGAGTTGCAGTGGCGGTAAATATGCCTATACGCTCCCTTTTTGGAGCCTAACGTAGCCCTTCTGTGAACTCTAAATACCAGCGGTATTTAAAAGGTGCGGGGGGAAAAAAGCATGCGTAGCTAACGCACCCCTTTGGCCGCAGAACTCTAAATCTAGCCGTTTCTAATTTGGATGAGGCACCAGAGTCTCTGTCATATGTACTTCAGGTTCAATCGTAATTTATTTTGGCTAGTTTACCAATGGCGCTAACTGGTGCATGCAAGAGTTATTGGATATTTTTAGATTTTTGCGTTCGTCGAAAATAATGATAATTTACGAGTTAAAAGTAGATGCAAATGTGTGAGCGCAATCAAGATTTATGCTTGTCGGGTAAGCGCGACTTCAGAGCTCTGGTTAACCGTTATGCAAGACTAAAATGTTGCCCCAAAAAAAAAAATGCATTGTACAGTACAGTTACACTCATATTAATATTATATAATAAAAATGATTTAAAAAGAATATTGCATAAAAAAAGTTATATGGGCTCAAAGAAATGAGGTCTCAGGTGTTGTAACTCAACACACAGCCATTAATGTCTAAACTGTTGACAACAAAAGTGAGTACACCCCTATGTGGAAATGTCCAAATTGGGCACAATTAGCCATTTTCCCTCCCTGGTGTCATGTGACTTGTTAGTGTTACAAGGTCTTAGATGTGAATGGGGAGCAGGTGTGTTAAATTTGGTGTTATCGCTCTGACACTCTCTCATACTGGTCACTGGAAGTTCAGCATGGCACCTCATGGCAAAGAACTCTCTGAGGATCTGAAAAAAAGAATTGTCACTCTACATAAAGATGGCCTAGGCTATAAGAAGATTGTCAAGACCCTGAAACTGAGCTGCAGCATGGTGGGCAAGACCATACAGCAGTTTCAAAGGACAGGTTCCACTCAGAACAGGCCTCGCCATGGTCGACCAAAGAAGTTGAGTGCACATGCTCAGCGTCATATTCAGAGGTTGTCTTTGGGAAATATACGTATGAGTGCTGCCAGCATTGCTGCAGAGGTTGAAGGGTTAGGGTGTCAGCCTGTCAGTACTCAGACCATACGCCGAACACTGCATCAAATTGGTCTGCATAGCTGTCGTCCCAGAATGAAGCCTCTTCTAAAGATGATGCACAAGAAAGCCTGCAAATTTTGCTGAAGACAAGCAGACTAAGGACATGGATTACTGGAACCATGTCCTGTGGTTTGATGAGACCAAGATAAACTTATATGGTTCAGATGGTGTCAAGCATGTGTGGTGGCAACCAGATGAGGAGTACAAAGACAAGTGTGTCTTGCCTACAGTCAAGCATGGTGGTGGGAGTGTTATGGTCTGGGCCTGCATGAGTGATGCCTGCACTGGGGAGCTACAGTTCATTGAGAGAATCGTGAATGCCAACATGTACTGTAACATACTGAAGCAGAGCATGATCCTCTACCTTCGGAGACTGGGCCGCAGGGCAGTATTCCAACATGATAATGACTCCAAACACACCTCCAAGGTGACCACTGTCTTGCTAAAGAAGCTGAGGGTAAAGATGATGGACTGGCCAAGCATGTCTCCAGACCTAAACCCTATTGAGCATCTGTGGGGCATCCTCAAACGGAAGGTGGGGGAGCGCAAGGTCTCTAACATCCACCAACTCTGTGATGCCATCATGGAGGAGTGGAAGAAGACCCCAGTGGCAACTTGTGAAGCTCTGGTGAACTCCATGACCAAGAGGGTTAAGGCAGTGCTGGAAAATAATGGTGGCCACACAAAATATTGACACTTTGGGCCCAATTGGGACATTTTCACTTAGGGGTGTACTCACTTTTGTTGCCAACAGTTTAGACATTAATGGCTGTGTGTTGAGTTATTTTGAGGGGACAGCAAATTTACACTGTTATACAGGCTGTACACTCACTACTTTACATTGTAGCAAAGTGTCATTTCTTCAGTGTTGTCACATGAAAAGATATAATAAAATATTTACAAAAATGTGAGGGGATTCACAGCCAATCGGCCTTTAGCAGGGGGTGTCAATCAACCCGATCGTACACGATAGGCGGTTTGATGTCCTTCATCTCAGAAGAGGCATATGAGTTAAGGAGCAGCAGTCTTAAGACCGCTGCTTCTTAACTCTTTTCTTTCAAGTAATTGGCAAGAGTCCATGAGCTAGTGACGTATGGGAATTACATTCCTACCAGGAGGGGCAAAGTTTCCCAAACCTCAAAATGCCTATAAATACACCCCTCACCACACCCACAATTCAATTTTACAAACTTTGCCTCCCATGGAGGTGGTGAAGTAAGTTTGTGCTAGATTTCTATGTTGATATGCGCTTCGCAGCAGGCTGAAGCCCGGTTTTCCTCTCAGAGTGCAGTGAATGTCAGAGGGATGTGAAGAGAGTATTGCCTATTTGAATACGATGGTCTTCCTCTAGGGGATCTATTTCATAGGTTCTCTGTTATCGGTCGTAGAGATTTCTTCTCCTACCTCCCTTTTCAAATCGACGATATACTCTTATATACCATTACCTCTACTGATTCTCGTTTTAGTACTGGTTTGGCTATCTACTATATGTAGATGAGTGTCTTAGGGTAAGTAAGTCTTATTTCTATTCATAACACTCTAAGCTATGGTTGGGCACTTTATAAGAAAAGTTCTAAATATATGTGTTAAACTTATATTTGCCATGATTCAGGATAATCAGTATTCCTTCTTTCAGACTGTCAGTTTAATTTTTTTGGGAAAATGCATATGAATTATATATTTTTTTACCTTAAAAATTTCAATTTTCAATTGTCTTTTTTCTAAATTGCGGGCTGTTAGGCTCGCGGGTGCAGAAAATGCTTCAATTTATTGCGTCATTCTTGGCGCGAGACTTTTTTGGCACAAAAATGTCGTCATTTCCGGCGTCATAGTTGACACCGGAAGTTTTCACGTGATTGCGTCATTTTTTGACGTATGTGTGTTGCGGACGTTTTTGGCGCCAAAAAATATGGGCGTCATTCTTGGCGCCAAAAAATGTGGGCGTTTTACTTGGCGCCAAAAATGTGGGCGTCATATTTGGCGCCAGTTTTTTTCACATTATTTCAGTCTCACTTTTTAGTTGCTTCTGGATTCTAGAGGCTTGTTTTGTTTTGCATTTTTTCCCATTCCTGAAACTGCCATTTAAGGAATTTGATAATTTTGCTTTATATGTTGTTTTTTCTATTACATATTGCAAGATGTCACTACCTGACCCTGGATCAGAATCTACTTCTGGAAAGACGCTGCCTGATGTCGGTTCTACCAAAGCTAAGTGCATTTGTTGTAAACTTTTGGTAACTGTTCCTCCGGCTGTAGTTTGTGTTAGTTGTCATGATAAACTATCAAACGCAGATAATATTTCCATTAGTAATAATCCATTACCTGTTGTTGTTCCTTCAACATCTAATGTTCAGGATGTTCCTGTTAATGTAAAAGAATTTGTTTCTAATTCTATTCGGAAGGCTCTGTCTGTTATTCCTCCTTCTAGTAAACGTAAGAGGTCTTTTAAAACTTCTCATATTTCAGATGAATTTTTAAATGATCGCCATCATTCTGACTTATCTATTTCTGATGAGGATCTGTCTGGTTCAGAAGATTCTGCCTCAGATATTGAAACTGATAAATCTTCATGTTTGTTTAAGATGGAGTTTATTCGTTCTTTACTTAAAGAAGTGTTGATTGCATTAGATATGGAGGAGTCTAGTCCTCTTGATATTAAAACTAATAAGCGTTTAAATTCAGTTTGTAAACCTCATGTAGTTATTCCAGAAGTTTTTCCAGTTCCTGGTGCTATTTCAGAAGTAATTTCTAGGGAATGGAATAGTCTGGGTACTTCATTTACTCCTTCTCCAAGGTTTAAGAAATTGTACCCGTTGCCATCTGATAAATTAGAGTTTTGGGAAAAAATACCCAAAGTTGATGGGGCTATCTCTACTCTTGCTAAACGTACTACTATTCCTACGGCAGATAGTACTTCTTTTAAGGATCCTTTAGATAGGAAGCTTGAATGCTTTCTAAGGAAGGGTTATTTATGTTCAGGTAGTCTTCTTAGACCTGCTATTTCTTTGGCTGATGTTGCTGCAGCTTCCACTTTCTGGTTGGAGGCTTTAGCGCAACAAGTGTCAGACCATAATGCTTATAGCATTGTTAAACTTCTTCAACATGCTAATAACTTTGTTTGTGATGCCATTTTTATATCATTAGAATTGATGTCAGGTATATGTCTTTAGCTATTTTATCTAGAAGAGCTTTATGGCTTAAATCTTGGAATGCAGATATGACTTCTAAGTCAACGTTGCTTTCTCTTTCTTTCCAAGGTAATAAATTATTTGGTTCTCGGTTATATTCAATAATTTCAACTGTTACTGGGGGGAAGGGAGCCTTTTTGCCTCAGGACAAAAAAATCTAAAGGTAAATATAGGGCTGCTAATAGTTTTCATTCCTTTCGTCAAAATAAGGAACAAAAGCCTGATCCTTTCCCTAAAGGAGCAGTTTCCGTTTGGAAACCTTCTCCAGTCTGGAATAAATCCAAGCCTTTTAGAAAGTCAAAACCAGCTCCCAAATCCGCATGAAAGTGCGGCCCTCATTCCAGCATAGCTGGTAGGGGGCAGGTTACGATTTTTCAAAGATGTTTGGATCAATTTGATTCAAAGTCTTTGGATTCAGAACATTGTAGTGTTGCGGACTTCATTTAATATTTTACCTAAAGTTGTGAATTCTAGCAACATTAGTAGAGAAATTGTTGTCCCTTCTTTGTGTCCTAATCCTAAGAATTCTCTGGAGAGATCTTTTCATTCTTTGGATGTAGTTAGAGCTTTGAAATATTATGTTGAAGCTACTAAAGATTTCAGGAAGACTTCTAGTCTATTTGTTGTCTTTTCTGGTTCTAGGAAAGGTCAAAAGGCTTCTGCCATTTCTTTGGCATCTTGGTTAAAGTCTTTGATTCAACATGCTTATGTGGAGTCGGGTAGATCCCCGCCTCAAAGGATTATGGCTCATTCTACTAGGTCAGTTTCTACTTCCTGGGCTTTTACGAATGAAGCTTCTGTTGATCAGATTTGCAAAGCAGCAACTTGGTCTTCTTTGCATACTTTTACTAAATTCTACCATTTTGATGTTTTTTCTTCTTCTGAAGCAGTTTTTGGTAGAAAAGTACTTCAGGCAGCTGTTTCAGTTTGATTCTTCTGCTTATAATTTCAGTTTTTTTCATATTAAGATTAAAACTTTTTGATTTGGGTTATGAATTATTTTTTCAGCGGAATTGGCTGTCTTTATTTAATCCCTCCCTCTCTAGTGACTCTTGCGTGGAAGTTCCACATCTTGGGTATCTGCTATCCCATACGTCACTAGCTCATGGACTCTTGCCAATTACTTGAAAGAAAACATAATTTATGTAAGAACTTACCTGATAAATTAATTTCTTTCATACAGGGAGTGCAGAATTATTAGGAAAATTAGTATTTTGACCACATCATCCTCTTTATGCATGTTGTCTTTCTCCAAGCTGTATAGGCTCGAAAGCCTACTACCAATTAAGCATATTAGGTGATGTGCATCTCTGTAATGAGAAGGGGTGTGGTCTAATGACATCAACACCCTATATCAGGTGTGCATAATTATTAGGCAACTTCCTTTCCTTTGGCAAAATGGGTCAAAAGAAGGACTTGAAAGGCTCAGAAAAGTCAAAAATAGTGAGATATCTTGCAGAGGGATGCAGCACTCTTAAAATTGCAAAGCTTCTGAAGCGTGATCATCAAACAATCAAGCGTTTCATTCAAAATAGTCAACAGGGTCGCAAGAAGCGTGTGGAAAAACCAAGGCGCAAAATAACTGCCCATGAACTGAGAAAAGTCAAGCGTGCAGCTGCCAAGATGCCACTTGCCACCAGTTTGGCCATATTTCAGAGCTGCAACATCACTGGAGTGCCCAAAAGCACAAGGTGTGCAATACTCAGAGACATGGCCAAGGTAAGAAAGGCTGAAAGACGACCACCACTGAACAAGACACACAAGCTGAAACGTCAAGACTGGGCCAAGAAATATCTCAAGACTGATTTTTCTAAGGTTTTATGGACTGATGAAATGAGAGTGAGTCTTGATGGGCCAGATGGATGGGCCCGTGGCTGGATTGGTAAAGGGCAGAGAGCTCCAGTCCGACTCAGACGCCAGCAAGGTGGAGGTGGAGTACTGGTTTGGGCTGGTATCATCAAAGATGAGCTTGTGGGGCCTTTTCGGGTTGAGGATGGAGTCAAACTCAACTCCCAGTCCTACTGCCAGTTTCTGGAAGACACCTTCTTCAAGCAGTGGTACAGGAAGAAGTCTGCATCCTTCAAGAAAAACATGATTTTCATGCAGGACAATGCTCCATCACACGCGTCCAAGTACTCCACAGCGTGGCTGGCAAGAAAGGGTATAAAAGAAGAAAATCTAATGACATGGCCTCCTTGTTCACCTGATCTGAACCCCATTGAGAACCTGTGGTCCATCATCAAATGTGAGATTTACAAGGAGGGAAAACAGTACACCTCTCTGAACAGTGTCTGGGAGGCTGTGGTTGCTGCTGCACGCAATGTTGATGGTGAACAGATCAAAACACTGACAGAATCCATGGATGGCAGGCTTTTGAGTGTCCTTGCAAAGAAAGGTGGCTATATTGGTCACTGATTTGTTTTTGTTTTGTTTTTGAATGTCAGAAATGTATATTTGTGAATGTTGAGATGTTATATTGGTTTCACTGGTAAAAATAAATAATTGAAATGGGTATATATTTGTTTTTTGTTAAGTTGCCTAATAATTATGCACAGTAATAGTCACCTGCACACACAGATATCCCCCTAAAATAGCTATAACTAAAAACAAACTAAAAACTACTTCCAAAACTATTCAGCTTTGATATTAATGAGTTTTTTGGGTTCATTGAGAACATGGTTGTTGTTCAATAATAAAATTAATCCTCAAAAATACAACTTGACTAATAATTCTGCACTCCCTGTATTGGCAAGAGTCCATGAGGCCCACCCTTTTTGTGGTGGTTATGATTTTTTTGTATAAAGCACAATTATTCCAATTCCTTGTTTGATGCTTTCGCTCCTTTCTTATCACCCCACCTCTTGGCTATTTGTTAAACTGAATTGTGGGTGTGGTGAGGGGTGTATTTATAGGCATTTTGAGGTTTGGGAAACTTTGCCCCTCCTGGTAGGAATGTATATCCCATACGTCACTAGCTCATGGACTCTTGCCAATATGAAAGAAATGAATTTATCAGGTAAGTTATTACATAAATTATGTTTTTTCTCTACCTCTGTCAGGTCCTGCTCAGCCTGTGTGATACTGCTACACCGTGTTCCTTTCTATGCCTCTGTCAGTTCCTGCTCTGTTTGTGTGATACAGCTACACCGTGTTCCTTTTTATACCTCTGCTAGTTCCTGCTCAGCCTGTGTGATACTGCTATACCGTGTTCCTTTCTATACCTCTGCTAGTTCCTGCTCAGCCTGTGTGATACAGCTACACCGTGTTCCTTTCTATACCTCTGCTAGTTCCTGCTCCGCCTGTGTGATACAGCTACACTGTGTTCCTTTCTATACCTCTGCTAATTCCTGCTTAGCCTGTGTGATCCAGCTACACTGTGTTCCTTTCTATACCTCTGCTAGTTCCTTCTCAGCCTGTGTGATACTGCTACACGTGTTCCTTTCTATACCTCTGTCAGTTCCTGCTCAGCCTGTGTGATACTGCTACACCGTGTTCCTTTCTATACCTCTGTCAGTTCCTGCTCAGCCTGTGTGATACAGCTACACCGTGTTCCTTTCTATACCTCTGCTAATTCCTGCTCAGCCTGTGTGATCCAGCTACACTGTGTTCCTTTCTATACCTCTGCTAGTTCCTTCTCAGCCTGTGTGATACTGCTACACCATGTTCCTTTCTATACCTCTGCTAGTTCCTGCTCAGCCTGTGTGATACTGCTACACCATGTTCCTTTCTATACCTCTGTCAGTTCCTGCTCAGCCTGTGTGATACAGCTACACCGTGTTCCTTTCTATACCTCTGCTAATTCCTGCTCAGCTTGTGTGATACTGCTACACTGTGTTCCTTTCTATACCTCTGTCAGTTCCTGCTCAGCCTGTGTGATACAGCTACACCGTGTTCCTTTCTATACCTCTGTCAGTTCCTGCTCTGCTTGTGTGATATAGCTACACCGTGTTCCTTTCTATACCTCTGTCAGTTCCTGCTCAGCCTGTGTGATACAGCTACACCGTGTTCCTTTCTATACCTCTGTCAGGTCCTGCTCTGCCTGTGTGATACTGCTACACCGTGTTCCTTTCTATACCTCTGTTGAAAAAGGAAATATAAAATTGGCACAGTGACTGTAATGATAGGGAAAAAGGGAATATAGTAATCCCTGGTGCTAACCCTTAATTAGTTACATGAAAATAATGGGAAGGGAAGAAGGGGGGCAAGAAGGGTTTAAATAGCACTCGTTCCCTATATAAATAGTAATAGTATTGAAATCATTCAACTACTAAATGTATCAATCAGTTAAAAAACTTTACTTTATTAATCACTATTAAAGACCTAAATAATTATTACACAAGGCCCCTGAAAAATCGCTTATGCAAAATAGACTGCAATACCCAGAGATAGGATACAGCTCAAACCACCCCCCTGTATTCCTGGCCGGTAACAGGATACGCCGGCTTCAGGTGCCAGGGATGGCTGAGTGTTCCTGTAAAATCTCGTGCAGTCTATATGAAAGCGTAGGAGCGATATGATAACTATTATTAAAAACAAAAAGCCAAACTTGTAGCAGTTTAAGCTAAAAGTAGCACACAAACGCGTTTTGGCCGAGTAGCGGCCTTTCTCAATGTGTTTTCTTAGAAATGACAAGCCGAGTGTGAAGCTGAACACGCTTTAAATAACCCAGATCTGTGTCTCTAAGGCCAATAGGAGCGCAACTATTGTACACGCCCATCTTAGGGCCAATCATCAGTGCTGTACTGCTCAGGCACATTTCGATGATAGGTTATTCCGGAATGGCTGTGGATGCAATGTTAGTGCCTAATCAGGATTCACCTATATGTTATATGTTGTTCTGCGTTGCACTGCATTGCATTGTTCTGCAAATTAAACTGGTAATATAGCAATTTGCTTACATCACTCATCTATATCTACTATACTAGCGTGCACCATTTAAAGAAATAATCTGTGTATATCGATATCGAGTACAAAGTGACAACAATTTGTTGAGTGATGGACTATGTTATCCCGTTTTACTCTCTATTACTTCTACTCGTTATCATATTTTTATCCCTGTTAGTAAAACGCATTATGGAGACCATATGTTAAAAAATCATTATTGTGAGTCAAACATAATATTATGAACTGTGATTCAGAGCGCTATTGACATAAATTCAATGTATCCTATGGCTTGCATATATATAGCCAAGTTACAAGGTTTGTAAAATACTGCTCTAGTGGGACAGAATTACAATTATGAATTTCCATCGTTCAAACAAAGAAAGAAACCGATTTACCTAATACTGTTTAGATGGTGATCAGATAGTGTTTGTATTATCTTAAGATTAAAAGACATCACCTAAATGCACATTATTAGTGTGTACTATGTTATCAAGGTAGAGTATTTTGTTGTATTACAGGGCTAAGACAACTACTATGTGCTTAGGTCAATTCTTTAACAGCTTAAGTGTAACTCTCATATATTCATATTTTATGGTTAATTTTAAGTTTGAAACAAAACATAACATAATGCATGTCATACTAGTTCATATATAATTCTTATCTCACCGATTATTAACATATATCATTATGATCCAAAACTTGCATTTACTTCGGAATTCTGGGTGCACGTCTAGATAGAGATATTATATTGAAACTCTTACATAAGTACACTATTATTTGCAGAATTATTTACAGTTGTATCGAGTTTCACAGGAAGACCCAAAAATTATTACTCTCATTCATGCCCTGTGGCATCACACAATTCAAATTAAATATCCATTTTGCTTCCTTTTGGAGCAAAATTGTTTCTATATCTCCTCCACGAATGCCTGAACGTAGGCTTTCTAAACCCCAACATCTGAACGTATTAGTTTTGCCCTTATGATGGTATAGAAAATGTCTCGCCACACTTGTTATCTGTTTTCCATTTTTAGTATCTTTCTCAGCATTTCGAATATTGCTAAGATGTTCAGTCATCCTCTTTCCCATAGGTCTTGTGGTCATACCTACATATAATAAATTACAGCTGCAGGTTAAACAGTATATGACGTTTGAAGTTTTACAAGTTATGTGACTCTGGATGGTCCACCGTTTATTGAATCTGTCCATCATTACTTTCTTTTTTACCATGTGTGTACATATTTTACAATTTCCACATGCTATCGAACCTTTATAAAGAGGGGGCTTTTTGGCATTTCTGTCAAAGTGGCTTTGAGTTAACTGGTCACTCAGGTTGCCTGCTCTTCTGTACGTGAATTGGGGCTTTGTAGGGATTATAGAATTTAACTGGTCATCAGATTGTAAAATGTGCCAGTGTTTAAGTATTATATTGGATACTTGATTACTTTGACTGGAATATGTTGAGATAAATCTCAAAGAATTGAGATTATCCTCTGATTTTTTGGGTTCTAGTAATTCCTGTCTATTCTCATTCATAGCTCGCTGATAGGCTCTCTTTAAGGATTTCCTTGAATACCCTCGTTGTAGCAATCTATCTCTTAGTTCATTTGCTGCTTTTTGGAATGCTTCAATAGATGAGCTATTCCTGCGAATCCTTAGGTATTCCCCTATTGGCAGGCTTTTTATTGTGTTTGGATGATGAAAGCTCTGCGCATGCAAAATATTATTTGTTGCAGTGGGTTTCCTAAAGGAATCTGTTTCTAAGTGGTCATTCCCTTTTTTGATAACTAGATCCAGGAATTCCACCTTGTGGTCATCATGTGTCATGGTTAGAAATAGACCAAAAGAATTATTGTTAAGAAGCAAAATGAACTCATTGAGTGTTTGTATTGATCCCTCCCACACGAAGAAAATGTCATCTATATACCTGGACCAGTGGGTAATGTATTTGGTATACTGTAGGAGATTGCTGTTAAACACTACAGTTTCCTCCCACCAGCCCAGGTATATATTTGCATAAGTGGGGGCACAAGAAGTCCCCATTGCTGTTCCACACAACTGCAAATAAAATCTCCCATCAAAAACAAAGTAATTATGATCCAAAGTGAATTCCAGTAAATCCATAATGAATTGTTTGGATTCGTTGGATAAAGTCTGATTCTTTGTTAAAAAGTGGGAAACAGCTCTACATCCCCATTGTTTATCAATACTTGTATAAAGTGACTCCACGTCACAAGTGACGAGAATCGATTGAGGGGTTATAGTCAGTGTATTCATCTTGTTAAGAATGTGCATCGTGTCCTTTGTGTAGGAGGGCAATGAATCTACAATGTACCTGAGTCTTGCATCCACATATTTAGAGGCCTTCTCCGTTAGAGACCCAATGCCTGAGACAATGGGTCTCCCTGGGGGGCATGTTTGATTTTTGTGGATTTTAGGTAATAGATAGAATGTTGCTATCTTGGGGTTTTTAACATCTAAGTATTGAAATTCCTTTTTATCAATAGTGCCATCAGCTGCCGCCTGTTTAATTAATCTATTATACTGTTTATGAAAATCTTCTGTTGGATTCCCAAAGAGATTTTTGTAGTTTTTAGGATTATGGAGTTGTTTTTTGACCTCGGCTATATACATTTCATTAGGCCATATAACAATATTCCCACCCTTGTCACTCTGTTTGATTTGGACATCAGTCCATTGATTTATTGATTTTAGTGCAAGTTTTTCTTGTTCAGATAGATTATTCAATGATTTATCAATATCTGAAGGGATAGCTAGTATATCCTTGCATACTAAATCTAAGAATGTAACGGTATTGTGAGAGGTACTTGTTGGTGGTATAAAGCTAGATTTGGTCTTTAAAATTTCACGCCATTTATTATTCTTTTCTGTTATCTCATTTGGATTAGTTTCTGAATCCTCTAATAAAGAAATTAGGTTTTTAATAGTAGTAGCCTCATCAGCATTTAAACCTTCTATTTCTCTATTAGGTGCAAAGTATTTCTTAAGCAGTAATTTACGTGTAAAGAGGTGTACGTCTTTTATGGTTTCAAACTTGTCTAGTGTGGCTGTTGGAACAAATGACAAACCTTTTTTCAATACTGAAATTTGTATTTCGGTTAGAGATTTGTCTGAAAGATTAATAATATTCAGTTCTTTTTGGTTTGTTTCTTTTTGGTGGGTGGTTTTTGGTGGAACTTGACTTGTTTTCTTGTTCTGGGTTTGTTTACCCCTACCTCTGCGGATTCTCCGCCTAAAGGGATGTCTCCATTGATATTATGTGGGGTGATTCTTCTTTTAAGGATTGGTTTAGGTCTTAACTCATCTTCTGAGTTATCACCATCTGTAATGTCACAATCCTTATCAGAGTAATCAGAATCTGTAATAGTGGATTTGTTCGTGTTCCACATATATACAGATTTATTTGCATAGTCTGTCAGATCCCTCTCTATTTTCTTTTCTTTTTTATTAGCAATGTATTTTGCAAATCTGTCAACTTCTTCCTTTGTTTTTGTATAAGACTTTTGGAACTCTTCCTTTAATTCATATTGTTTTAATTCTTCCCCAATTTTAGTTATTTCCTCATTTAATTCGTTCAATTTATCTTTCTCATGCTCTACAAGATAGCCTATGAGTTTCAGCGAGCATTCAGTTAATGCCTCTTCCCACTTAGATTTTAACGTGGGTTTTAGATCTTGAAATGCTGGAAATAATTTGAGTCTCAGACCCCTAGGTATTACTTGGTTATCATTGTAATAATTGAACATTCCTATGTTCCATTGTCTTTTAATCTGACGTTTGCGAATACGTTTCAATTTCTTTAGAGATAATAACCATTCCCCCACATTTACATTATCTATAGTACTTTTACTTTGTAAATCAACTGTTAATTTAGTGATATCTTCAGACCACTGGAGCATTTCTGCCCCTAAATTAAAGGTTGCCATTGTATGGAATGTATAGTGATTATAATTAATAGTCACGTGCACAATAATAGGAAAAGGTAGTTTACCCACCAGGCATACAATGTTGAAAAAGGAAATATAAAATTGGCACAGTGACTGTAATGATAGGGAAAAAGGGAATATAGTAATCCCTGGTGCTAACCCTTAATTAGTTACATGAAAATAATGGGAAGGGAAGAGGGGGGGCAAGAAGGGTTTAAATAGCACTCGTTCCCTATATAAATAGTAATAGTATTGAAATCATTCAACTACTAAATGTATCAATCAGTTAAAAAACTTTACTTTATTAATCACTATTAAAGACCTAAATAATTATTACACAAGGCCCCTGAAAAATCGCTTATGCAAAATAGACTGCAATACCCAGAGATAGGATACAGCTCAAACCACCCCCCTGTATTCCTGGCCGGTAACAGGATACGCCGGCTTCAGGTGCCAGGGATGGCTGAGTGTTCCTGTAAAATCTCGTGCAGTCTATATGAAAGCGTAGGAGCGATATGATAACTATTATTAAAAACAAAAAGCCAAACTTGTAGCAGTTTAAGCTAAAAGTAGCACACAAACGAGTTTTGGCCGAGTAGCGGCCTTTCTCAATGTGTTTTCTTAGAAATGACAAGCCGAGTGTGAAGCTGAACACACTTTAAATAACCCAGTTCTGTGTCTCTAAGGCCAATAGGAGCGCAACTATTGTACACGCCCATCTTAGGGCCAATCATCAGTGCTGTACTGCTCAGGCACATTTCGATGATAGGTTATTCCGGAATGGCTGTGGATGCAATGTTAGTGCCCAATCAGGATTCACCTATATGTTATATGTTGTTCTGCGTTGCACTGCATTGCATTGTTCTGCAAATTAAACTGGTAATATAGCAATTTGCTTACATCACTCATCTATATCTACTATACTAGCGTGCACCATTTAAAGAAATAATCTGTGTATATCGATATCGAGTACAAAGTGACAACAATTTGTTGAGTGATGGACTATGTTATCCCGTTTTACTCTCTATTACTTCTACTCGTTATCATATTTTTATCCCTGTTAGTAAAACGCATTATGGAGACCATATGTTAAAAAATCATTATTGTGAGTCAAACATAATATTATGAACTGTGATTCAGAGCGCTATTGACATAAATTCAATGTATCCTATGGCTTGCATATATATAGCCAAGTTACAAGGTTTGTAAAATACTGCTCTAGTGGGACAGAATTACAATGATGAATTTCCATCGTTCAAACAAAGAAAGAAACCGATTTACCTAATACTGTTTAGATGGTGATCAGATAGTGTTTGTATTATCTTAAGATTAAAAGACATCACCTAAATGCACATTATTAGTGTGTACTATGTTATCAAGGTAGAGTATTTTGTTGTATTACAGGGCTAAGACAACTTCTATGTGCTTAGGTCAATTCTTTAACAACTTAAGTGTAACTCTCATATATTCATATTTTATGGTTAATTTTAAGTTTGAAACAAAACATAACATAATGCATGTCATACTAGTTCATATATAATTCTTATCTCACCGATTATTAACATATATCATTATGATCCAAAACTTGCATTTACTTCGGAATTCTGGGTGCACGTCTAGATAGAGATATTATATTGAAACTCTTACATAAGTACACTATTATTTGCAGAATTATTTACAGTTGTAACGAGTTTCACAGGAAGACCCAAAAATTATTATTCTCATTCATGCCCTGTGGCATCACACAATTCAAATTAAATATCCATTTTGTTTCCTTTTGGAGCAAAATTGTTTCTATATCTCCTCCACGAATGCCTGAACGTAGGCTTTCTAAACCCCAACATCTGAACGTATTAGTTTTGCCCTTATGATGGTATAGAAAATGTCTCGCCACACTTATCTGTTTTCCATTTTTAGTATCTTTCTCAGCATTTCGAATATTGCTAAGATGTTCAGTCATCCTCTTTCCCATAGGTCTTGTGGTCATACCTACATATAATAAATTACAGCTGCAGGTTAAACAGTATATGACGTTTGAAGTTTTACAAGTTATGTGACTCTGGATGGTCCACCGTTTATTGAATCTGTCCATCATTACTTTCTTTTTTACCATGTGTGTACATATTTTACAATTTCCACATGCTATCGAACCTTTATAAAGAGGGGGCTTTTTGGCATTTCTGTCAAAGTGGCTTTGAGTTAACTGGTCACTCAGGTTGCCTGCTCTTCTGTACGTGAATTGGGGATTTGTAGGGATTATAGAATTTAACTGGTCATCAGATTGTAAAATGTGCCAGTGTTTAAGTATTATATTGGATACTTGATTGCTTTGACTGGAATATGTTGAGATAAATCTCAAAGAATTGAGATTATCCTCTGATTTTTTGGGTTCTAGTAATTCCTGTCTATTCTCATTCATAGCTCGCTGATAGGCTCTCTTTAAGGATTTCCTTGAATACCCTCGTTGTAGCAATCTATCTCTTAGTTCATTTGCTGCTTTTTGGAATGCTTCAATAGATGAGCTATTCCTGCGAATCCTTAGGTATTCCCCTATTGGCAGGCTTTTTATTGTGTTTGGATGATGAAAGCTCTGCGCATGCAAAATATTATTTGTTGCAGTGGGTTTCCTAAAGGAATCTGTTTCTAAGTGGTCATTCCCTTTTTTGATAACTAGATCCAGGAATTCCACCTTGTGGTCATCATGTGTCATGGTTAGAAATAGACCAAAAGAATTATTGTTAAGAAGCAAAATGAACTCATTGAGTGTTTGTATTGATCCCTCCCACACGAAGAAAATGTCATCTATATACCTGGACCAGTGGGTAATGTATTTGGTATACTGTAGGAGATTGCTGTTAAACACTACAGTTTCCTCCCACCAGCCCAGGTATATATTTGCATAAGTGGGGGCACAAGAAGTCCCCATTGCTGTTCCACACAACTGCAAATAAAATCTCCCATCAAAAACAAAGTAATTATGATCCAAAGTGAATTCCAGTAAATCCATAATGAATTGTTTGGATTCGTTGGATAAAGTCTGATTCTTTGTTAAAAAGTGGGAAACAGCTCTACATCCCCATTGTTTATCAATACTTGTATAAAGTGACTCCACGTCACAAGTGACGAGAATCAATTGAGGGGTTATAGTCAGTGTATTCATCTTGTTAAGAATGTGCATCGTGTCCTTTGTGTAGGAGGGCAATGAATCTACAATGTACCTGAGTCTTGCATCCACATATTTAGAGGCCTTCTCCTTTAGAGACCCAATGCCTGAGACAATGGGTCTCCCTGGGGGGCATGTTTGATTTTTGTGGATTTTAGGTAATAGATAGAATGTTGCTATCTTGGGGTTTTTAACATCTAAGTATTGAAATTCCTTTTTATCAATAGTGCCATCAGCTGCCGCCTGTTTAATTAATCTATTATACTGTTTATGAAAATCTTCTGTTGGATTCCCAAAGAGATTTTTGTAGTTTTTAGGATTATGGAGTTGTTTTTTGACCTCGGCTGGTGGGAGGAAACTGTAGTGTTTAACAGCAATCTCCTACAGTATACCAAATACATTACCCACTGGTCCAGGTATATAGATGACATTTTCTTCGTGTGGGAGGGATCAATACAAACACTCAATGAGTTAATTTTGCTTCTTAACAATAATTCTTTCGGTCTATTTCTAACCATGACACATGATGACCACAAGGTGGAATTCCTGGATCTAGTTATCAAAAAAGGGAATGACCACTTAGAAACAGATTCCTTTAGGAAACCCACTGCAACAAATAATATTTTGCATGCGCAGAGCTTTCATCATCCAAACACAATAAAAAGCCTGCCAATAGGGGAATACCTAAGGATTCGCAGGAATAGCTCATCTATTGAAGCATTCCAAAAAGCAGCAAATGAACTAAGAGATAGATTGCTACAACGAGGGTATTCAAGGAAATCCTTAAAGAGAGCCTATCAGCGAGCTATGAATGAGAATAGACAGGAATTACTAGAACCCAAAAAATCAGAGGATAATCTCAATTCTTTGAGATTTATCTCAACATATTCCAGTCAAAGCAATCAAGTATCCAATATAATACTTAAACACTGGCACATTTTACAATCTGATGAATGAGAATAGACAGGAATTACTAGAACCCAAAAAATCAGAGGATAATCTCAATTCTTTGAGATTTATCTCAACATATTCCAGTCAAAGCAATCAAGTATCCAATATAATACTTAAACACTGGCACATTTTACAATCTGATGACCAGTTAAATTCTATAATCCCTACAAAGCCCCAATTCACGTACAGAAGAGCAGGCAACCTGAGTGACCAGTTAACTCAAAGCCACTTTGACCGAAATGCCAAAAAGCCCCCTCTTTATAAAGGTTCGATAGCATGTGGAAATTGTAAAATATGTACACACATGGTAAAAAAGAAAGTAATGATGGACAGATTCAATAAACGGTGGACCATCCAGAGTCACATAACTTGTAAAACTTCAAACGTCATATACTGTTTAACCTGCAGCTGTAATTTATTATATGTAGGTATGACCACAAGACCTATGGGAAAGAGGATGACTGAACATCTTAGCAATATTCGAAATGCTGAGAAAGATACTAAAAATGGAAAACAGATAACAAGTGTGGCGAGATATTTTCTATACCATCATAAGGGCAAAACTAATACGTTCAGATGTTGGGGTTTAGAAAGCCTACGTTCAGGCATTCGTGGAGGAGATATAGAAACAATTTTGCTCCAAAAGGAAGCAAAATGGATATTTAATTTGAATTGTGTGATGCCACAGGGCATGAATGAGAATAATAATTTTTGGGTCTTCCTGTGAAACTCGATACAACTGTAAATAATTCTGCAAATAATAGTGTACTTATGTAAGAGTTTCAATATAATATCTCTATCTAGACGTGCACCCAGAATTCCGAAGTAAATGCAAGTTTTGGATCATAATGATATATGTTAATAATCGGTGAGATAAGAATTATATATGAACTAGTATGACATGCATTATGTTATGTTTTGTTTCAAACTTAAAATTAACCATAAAATATGAATATATGAGAGTTACACTTAAGTTGTTAAAGAATTGACCTAAGCACATAGAAGTTGTCTTAGCCCTGTAATACAACAAAATACTCTACCTTGATAACATAGTACACACTAATAATGTGCATTTAGGTGATGTCTTTTAATCTTAAGATAATACAAACACTATCTGATCACCATCTAAACAGTATTAGGTAAATCGGTTTCTTTCTTTGTTTGAACGATGGAAATTCATAATTGTAATTCTGTCCCACTAGAGCAGTATTTTACAAACCTTGTAACTTGGCTATATATATGCAAGCCATAGGATACATTGAATTTATGTCAATAGCGCTCTGAATCACAGTTCATAATATTACGTTTGACTCACAATAATGATTTTTTAACATATGGTCTCCATAATGCGTTTTACTAACAGGGATAAAAATATGATAACGAGTAGAAGTAATAGAGAGTAAAACGGGATAACATAGTCCATCACTCAACAAATTGTTGTCACTTTGTACTCGATATCGATATACACAGATTATTTCTTTAAATGGTGCACGCTAGTATAGTAGATATAGATGAGTGATGTAAGCAAATTGCTATATTACCAGTTTAATTTGCAGAACAATGCAATGCAGTGCAACGCAGAACAACATATAACATATAGGTGAATCCTGATTGGGCACTAACATTGCATCCACAGCCATTCCGGAATAACCTATCATTGAAATGTGCCTGAGCAGTACAGCACTGATGATTGGCCCTAAGATGGGCGTGTACAATAGTTGCACTCCTATTGGCCTTAGAGACACAGAACTGGGTTATTTAAAGCGTGTTCAGCTTCACACTCGGCTTGTCATTTCTAAGAAAACACATTGAGAAAGGCCGCTACTCGGCCGAAACGCGTTTGTGTGCTACTTTTAGCTTAAACTGCTACAAGTTTGGCTTTTTGTTTTTAATAATAGTTATCATATCGCTCCTACGCTTTGATATAGACTGCACAAGATTTTACAGGAACACTCAGCCATCCCTGGCACCTGAAGCCGGCGTATCCTGTTACCGGCCAGGAATACAGGGGGGTGGTTTGAGCTGTATCCTATCTCTGGGTATTGCAGTCTATTTTGCATAAGCGATTTTTCAGGGGCCTTGTGTAATAATTATTTAGGTCTTTAATAGTGATTAATAAAGTAAAGTTTTTTAACTGATTGATACATTTAGTAGTTGAATGATTTCAATACTATTACTATTTATATAGGGAACGAGTGCTATTTAAACCCTTCTTGCCCCCCTTCTTCCCTTCCCATTATTTTCACCTTTCTATACCTCTGTCAGTTCCTGCTCAGCCTGTGTGATACTGCTACACCGTGTTCCTTTCTATACCTCTGCTAGTTCCTGCTCAGCCTGTGTGATACAGCTACACCGTGTTCCTTTCTATACCTCTGCTAGTTCCTGCTCAGCCTGTGTGATACAGCTACACGTGTTCCTTTCTATACCTCTATCAGTTCCTGCTCTGCCTGTGTGATACAGCTACACCGTGTTCCTTTCTATACCTCTGTCAGTTCCTGCTCTGCCTGTGTGATACAAGTCAAGTCAAGAATACTTTATTAGCATGACATTATTACATGTGTTGCCAAAGTAATATGTTACAATAAAACAGATCAATAACAATTTATAAAGTAGGACTATAGTGGGTAAATATGATGACAGTTCATGTAATCTGATTGGGGGTTCTGGTCATGTGACAGTCTGCTACATATTTTGCTACTATCCTTGTAGCTTTGTTTTTTTCTCCTAAGATTACACATGGGGGGGGTAGTTATCATCGTGTCAACTTTCCTGCCTTCGCCGGCCCAATACGCCCGCCTAAGCTCACCTACCTTCGCTGCCGCGGACCTGAAAAAATACGCCTAAGTTATCAAATAAAGCTGTCAAAAAGCCGCGGGGCGATGAGCAGCGGACTGTGAGAGTTATCACTCATCCGATCTCGCTGCTCTTCGGCTTTTTCCCTGCTTTATTGCTAGCCTGTCACTAAGCACTCACACTAAACTACACTGTTCTACCCCCTATACCGGCGCCCCCGGAGCCCCCCGCAACTAAATAAAGTTATTAACCCCTAAACCGCCACTCCTAGACCCCGCCGCAAGTCTTATAAATGTATTAACCCCTAAACCGCCGCTCCTAGACCCCGCCGCAAGTCTTATAAATGTATTAACCCCTAAACCGCCGCTCCCGGACACCGCTGCCACCTACATTATACCTAGTAACCCCTATCCTGCCCCCCCTATACCGTCGCCCTCTATAATAAAGTTATTAACCCCTATCCTGCTGATCCCGCACCTCGCCGCAAATAAATAGTTTAACCCCTAAACCGCCGCTCCCTGAACCCGCCGCAACTTATATTAAATTTATTAACCCCTATCCTGCCCCCCTACACCGTCGCCACCTATAATAAATTTATTAACCCCTATCCTGCCCCCCACTACACCGCCGCCACTGTAATAAAATTATTAACCCCTAAACCTAAGTCTAACACTAACCCTAACACCCCCTAACTTAAATATTAATTAAATAAATCTAAATAATATTTCTATTATTAACTAAGTTAATCCTATTTAAAACTAAATACTTACCTATAAAATAAACCCTAATATAGCTACAATATAAATAATAATTATATTGTAGCTATCTTAGGATTTATTTTTATTTTACAGGCACCTTTCAATTTATTTTAACTAGGTACAATAGCTATTAAATAGTTATTAACTATTTAATAGCTTACCTAGCTAAAATAAAGACAAATGTACCTGTAAACTAAAAACTAACCTAAGTTACAATTACACCTAACACTACACTATACTTTAATAAATTATTCCTATTTAAAACTAAATACTTACCTGTAAAATAAACCCTAAGATAGCTACAATATAATTAATAATTACATTGTAGCTATCTTAGGATTTATATTTATTTTACAGGTAACTTTGTATTTATTTTAGCTAGTTAGAATAGTTATTAAATAGTTATTAACTATTTAATAACTACCTAGCTAAAAGAAATACAAAATTACCTGTAAAATAAATCCTAACCTAAGTTACAATTAAACCTAACACTACACTATCATTAAATAAATTAAATAAATTACCTACAAATAACTACAATTAAATACAATTACATAAACTAACTAAAGTACAAAAAATAAAAAAAGCTAAATAAAAAAAAAATAAAAAAAATAAGTTACAAACATTTAAAAAAATATTACAACAATTTTAAGCTACTTACACCTAATCTAAGCCCCCTAATAAAATAACAAACCCCCCCAAAATAAAAAAATGCCCTACCCTATTCTACATTAAAAAAGTTCAAAGCTCTTTTACCTTACCAGCCCTTAAAAGGGCCTTTTGTGGGGGCATGCACCAAAGAGTTCAGCTCTTTTGCCTGTAAAAGAAAAATGCAACCCCCCCCAACATTAAAACCCACCACCCACATACCCCTAATCTAACCCAAACCCCCCTTAAAATAACCTAACACTAATCCCCTGAAGATCATCCTACCTTTAGTCGTTTTCACTCAGCCGAGCCACCGATGGAACTGAAGAGGACATCCGGACCGGCAGAAGTGATCATCCAAGGGGCGCTGAAGAAATCTTCCATCCGATGAAGTGATCCTCCAAGCGGCGCTGAAGAAATCTTCCATCCGGGCGAGGTCATCTTCCAAGAGGCGCTGAAGAAGTCTTCTATCCGGGTGAGGTCATCTTCGAAGCCGGGTCTTGAATCTTCATCCCGCCGACGCGGAACATCCTTCTTTCCCGACGGACTACCGACGAATGAAGGCTCCTTTAAGGGACGTCATCCAAGATGGTGTCCCTTCAATTCCAATTGGCTGATAGGATTCTATCAGCCAATCGGAATTAAGGTAGGAAAATTCTGATTGGCTGATGGAATCAGCCAATCAGATTCAAGTTCAATCCGATTGGCTGATCCAATCAGCCAATCAGATTGAGTTCGCATTCTATTGGCTGTTCCGATCAGCCAATAGAATGCAAGCTCAATCTGATTGGCTGATTGGATCAGCCAATCGGATTGAACTTGAATCTGATTGGCTGATTCCATCAGCCAATCAGTTTTTTCCTACCTTAATTCCGATTGGCTGATAGAATCCTATCAGCCAATTGGAATTGAAGGGACGCCATCTTGGATGACGTCCCTTAAAGGAGCCTTGATTCGTCGGTAGTCCGTCGGGAAAGAAGGATGTTCCGCGTCGGCGGGATGAAAATTCAAGACCCGGCTTCGAAGATGACCTCGCCCGGATAGAAGACTTCTTCAGCGCCTCTTGGAAGATGACCTCGCCCGGATGGAAGATTTCTTCAGCGCCGCTTGGAGGATCCCTTCATCGGATGGAAGATTTCTTCAGCGCCCCTTGGATGATCACTTCTGCCGGTCCGGATGTCCTCTTCAGTTCCATCGGTGGCTCGGCTGAGTGAAGACGACTAAAGGTAGGATGATCTTCAGGGGATTAGTGTTAGGTTATTTTAAGGGGGGTTTGGGTTAGATTAGGGGTATGTGGGTGGTGGGTTTTAATGTTGGGGGGGGTTGTATTTTTCTTTTACAGGCAAAAGAGCTGAACTCTTTGGGGCATGCCCCCACAAAAGGCCCTTTTAAGGGCTGGTAAGGTAAAAAAGCTTTGAACTTTTTTAATGTAGAATAGGGTAGGGCATTTTTTTATTTTGGGGGGGTTTGTTATTTTATTAGGGGGCTTAGATTAGGTGTAAGTAGCTTAAAATTGTAATATTTTTTTAAATGTTTGTAACTTATTTTTTTTATTTTTTGTAACTTAGCTTTTTTTATTTTTTGTACTTTAGTTAGTTTATGTAATTGTATTTAATTGTAGTTATTTGTAGGTAATTTATTTAATTTATTTAATGATAGTGTAGTGTTAGGTTTAATTGTAACTTAGGTTAGGCTTTATTTTACAGGTAATTTTGTATTTCTTTTAGCTAGGTAGTTATTAAATAGTTAGTTAATAACTATTTAATAACTATTCTAACTAGCTAAAATAAATACAAAGTTACCTGTAAAATAAATATAAATCCTAAGATAGCTACAATGTAATTATTAATTATATTGTAGCTATCTTAGGCCTAGATTTAGAGTTTAGCGGTAGCCGTCAAAACCAGCATTAGAGGCTCCTAACGCTGGTTTTAGGCTACCGCCGGTATTTGGAGTCAGCCAGGAAAGGGTCTAACGCTCACTTTCCAGCCGCGACTTTTCCATACCGCAGATCCCCTTACGTCAATTGCGTATCCTATCTTTTCAATGGGATCTTTCTAACTCCGGTATTTAGAGTCGTGGCTGAAGTGAGCGTTAGAAATCTAACGACAAAACTCCAGCCGCAGAAAAAAGTCAGTAGTTAAGAGCTTTCTGGGCTAACGCCGGTTTCTAAAGCTCTTAACTACTGTGCTCTAAAGTACACTAACACCCATAAACTACCTATGTACCCCTAAACCAAGGCCCCCCCACATCGCCGCCACTCTATAAAAATTTTTTAACCCCTAATCTTCCGCTCCGTACACTGCCGCCAACTACGTTATCCCTATGTACCCCTAATCTGCTGCCCCTAACACCGCCGACCCCTATATTATATTTATTAACCCCTAATCTGCCCCCTCAACGTCGCCTCCACCTGCCTACACTTATTAACCCCTAATCTGCCGAGCGGACCGCACCGCTACTATAATAAAGTTATTAACCCCTAATCCGCCTCACTCCCGCCTCAATAACCCTATAATAAATAGTATTAACCCCTAATCTGCCCTCCCTAACATCGCCGACACCTAACTTCAAGTATTAACCCCTAATCTGCCGATCGGAGCTCACCGCTACTCTAATAAAATTTTTAACCCCTAAAGCTAATTTTAACCCTAACACTAACACCCCCCTAAGTTAAATATAATTTTATTCTAACTAAATAAATTTACTCTTATTAAATAAATTATTCCTATTTAAATCTAAATACTTACCTGTAAAATAAACCCTAATATAGCTACAACATAAATTATAATTATATTATAGCTATTTTAGGATTTATATTTATTTTACAGGTAACTTTGTATTTATTTTAACCAGGTACAATAGCTATTAAATAGTTAAGAACTATTTAATAGCTAAAATAGTTAAAATAATTACAAAATTACCTGTAAAATAAATCCTAACCTAAGTTACAATTAAACCTAACACTACACTATCAATAAATAAATTAAATACAATTCCTACAAATAAATACAATTAAATAAACTAACTAAAGTACAAAAAATAAAAAAGAACTAAGTTACAAAAAATAAAAAAATATTTATAAACATTAGAAAAAAATTACAACAATTTTAAACTAATTACACCTACTCTAAGCCCCCTAATAAGATAACAAAGCCCCCCAAAATAAAAAAGTGCCCTACCATATTCTAAATTACAAAAGTTCAAAGCTCTTTTACCTTACCAGCCCTGAACAGGGCCCTTTGCGGGGCATGCCCCAAAGAATTCAGCTCTTTTGCCTGTAAAAAAAAAGCATACAATACCCCCCCCAACATTACCACCCACCACCCACATACCACTAATCTAAGCCAAACGCCCCTTAAATAAACCTAACACTAAGCCCCTGAAGATCTTCCTACCTTGTCTTCACCTCGCCGGGTATCACACCGATCCGTCCTGGCTCCAAAATCTTCATCCAAGCCCAAGCGGGGGCTAGACATTCATCATCCGGCGGCTGAAGAGGTCCAGAAGAGGCTCCAAAGTCTTCATCCTATCCGGGAAGAAGAGGCAATCCGGACCGGCAACCATCTTGATCCAAGCGGCATCTTCTATCTTCATCCGATGAGGACCGGCTCCATCTTGAAGACCTCCACCGCGGACCCATCTTCTTCTTCCGACGACTTCCCGACGAATGACGATTCCTTTAAGGGACGTCATCCAAGATGGCGTCCCTCAAATTCCGATTGGCTGATAGGATTCTATCAGCCAATCGGAATTAAGGTAGGAAAATTCTGATTGGCTGATGGAATCAGCCAATCAGAATCAAGTTCAATCCGATTGGCTGATTCAATCAGCCAATCAGATTGAGCTTGCATTCTATTGGCTTATCAGAACAGCCAATAGAATGCAAGCTCAATTTGATTGGCTGATTGAATCAGCCAATCGGATTGAACTTGATTCTGATTGGCTGATTCCATCATCCAATCAGAATTTTCCTACCTTAATTCCGATTGGCTGATAGAATCCTATCAGCCAATCGGAATTTGAGGGACGCCATCTTGGATGACGTCCCTTAAAGGAACCGTCATTCGTCGGGAAGTCGTCGGTGAAGATGGATGTTCCGCGTCGGTGGGATGAACATGGATCCGGAAGAAAGAAGATTGAAGATGCCGTTGATAGAAGACTTCAGCCGGATCATGGACCTCTTCAGCTCCCGCTTGGATGAAGACTTCAGCCGGATCATGGACCTCTTCAGCTCCCGCTTGGATGAAGACTTCAGCCGGATCATGGACATCTTCAGCCCCCCGCTTGGGCTTGGATCAAGACATCGGAGGAGCTCTTCTGGATCGATCGGTGAACCTAGTATGGTGAAGATAAGGTAGGAAGATCTTCAGGGGCTTAGTGTTAGGTTTTTTTAAGGGGGGTTTGGGTTAGATTAGGGGTATGTGGGTGGTGGGTTGTAATGTTGGGGGGGTATTGTATGTGTTTTTTTTACAGGCAAAAGAGCTGAATTCTTTGGGGCATGCCCCGCAAAGGGCCCTGTTCAGGGCTGGTAAGGTAAAAGAGCTTTGAACTTTTGTAATTTAGAATAGGGTAGGGCATTTTTTTTATTTTGGGGGTCTTTGTTATTTTATTAGGGGGCTTAGAGTAGGTGTAATTAGTTTAAAATTGTTGTAATATTTTTGTGATGTTTGTAAATATTTTTTTATTTTTTGTAACTTAGTTCTTTTTTATTTTTTGTACTTTAGTTAGTTTATTTCATTGTATTTATTTGTAGATATTGTATTTAATTAATGTATTGATAGTGTAGTGTTAGGTTTAATTGTAGGTAATTGTAGGTATTTTATTTAATTAATTTATTGATAGTGTAGTGTTAGGTTTAATTGTAACTTAGGTTAGGATTTATTTTACAGGTAATTTTGTAATTATTTTAACTATTTTAGCTATTAAATAGTTATTAACTATTTAATAGCTATTGTACCTGGTTAAAATAAATACAAAGTTACCTGTAAAATAAATATAAATCCTAAAATAGCTATAATATAATTATAATTTATATTGTAGCTATATTAGGATTTATTTTACAGGTATTTAGCTTTAAATAGGAATAATTTATTTAATAAGAGTTAATTTATTTCGTTAGATTTAAATTATATTTAACTTAGGGGGGTGTTAGACTTAGCTTTAGGGGTTAATACATTTATTAGAATAGCGGTGAGCTCCAGTCAGCAGATTAGGGGTTAATGTTTGAAGTTAGGTGTCGGCGATGTTAGGGAGGGCAGATTAGGGGTTAATACTATTTATTATAGGGTTAGTGAGGCGGATTAGGGGTTAATTACTTTATTATAATAGCGGTGCGGTCCTCTCTGCAGATTAGGGGTTAATAAGTGTAGGCAGGTGGAGGCGACGTTGTGGGGGGCAGATTAGGGGTTAATAAATATAATATAGGGGTCGGCGGTGTTAGGGACAGCAGATTAGGGGTACATAGGGATAATGTAAGTAGCGGCGGTTTACGGAGCGGCAGATTAGGGGTTAATAATAATATGCAGGGGTCAGCGATAGCGGGGGCGGCAGAATAGGGGTTAATAAGTGTAAGGTTAGGGGTGTTTAGACTCGGGGTACATGTTAGAGTGTTAGGTGCAGACGTAGGAAGTGTTTCCCCATAGCAAACAATGGGGCTGCGTTAGGAGCTGAACGCGGCTTTTTTGCAGGTGTTAGGTTTTTATTCAGCTCAAACAGCCCCATTGTTTTCTATGGGGGAATCGTGCACGAGCACGTTTTTGAAGCTGGCCGCGTCTGTAAGCACCGCTGGTATCGAGAGTTGAAGTTGCGTTAAATATGCTATACGCTCCTTTTTTGGAGCCTAACGCAGCCATTCTGTGAACTCTCAATACCAGCGGTATTTAAAAGGTGCGGCCAGAAAAAAAGCATGCGTAGCTAACGCACCCCTTTGGCCGCAGAACTCTAAATCTAGGCGTTAGGGTTTATTTTACAGGTAAGTATTTCGTTTTAAATAGGAATAATTTATTAAAGTATAGTGTAATGTTAGGTGTAATTGTAACTTAGGTTAGTTTTTATTTTACAGGTACATTTCTCTTTATTTTAGCTAGGTAAGCTATTAAATAGTTAATAACTATTTAATAGCTATTGTACCTAGTTAAAATAAATTGAAAGGTACCTGTAAAATAAAAATAAATCCTAAGATAGCTACAATATAATTATTATTTATATTGTAGCTATATTAGGGTTTATTTTATAGGTAAGTATTTAGTTTTAAATAGGATTAACTTAGTTAATAATAGAAATATTATTTAGATTTATTTAATTAATATTTAAGTTAGGGGGGTGTTAGGGTTAGTGTTAGACTTAGGTTTAGGGGTTAATAATAAATTTATTACAGTGGCGGCGGTGTAGTGGGGGGCAGGATAGGGGTTAATGAATGTATTATAGGTGGCGACGGTGTAGGGGGGGCAGATTAGGGGTTAATAAATTTAATATAGGTTGCGGCAGGGTCAGGGAGCGGCGGTTTAGGGGTTAAACTATTTATTTATTTGCGGCGAGGTGCGGGATCGGCAGGATAGGGGTTAATAACTTTATTATAGGGGGGGCAGGATAAGGGGTTACTAGGTATAATGTAGGTGGCGGTGGGCTCCGGGAGCGGCGGTTTAGGGGTTAATATGTATAGAGTAGCTTGCGGTGGGCTCCGTGAGCGGTGGTTTAGGGGTTAATCATTTTATTTAGTTGCGGCGGTGTAGGGGGGGACAGATTAGAGGTGTTTAGACTCGGGGTACATGTTAGGGTGTTAGGTGTAGACAGCTCCCATAGAAATCAATGGGATGTCTGGCAGCAGCGAACTTGTACTTTCGCTATGGTCAGACTCCCATTGATTCCTATGGGATCCGCCGCCTCCAGGGTGGCGGTTTGAAAACCAGGTACGCTGGGCCGTAAAAGTGCCGAGCGTACCTGTTAGTTTTTTGATAACTAGCAAAAGTAGTCAGATTGTGCCGCACTTGTGTGCGGAACATCTGTAGTGACGTAAGAATCGATCTGTGTCGGACTGAGTCCGGCAAATCGAAGTTTACGTCACATAATTCTACTTTTGCCGGTCTGTAGCCTTTGATAACTAAGGCGAATCAGCCTCGCCACAAATACGCTGCGGAATTCCAGCGTATTTGAGGTTGACGGCTTGATAACTACCCCCCAATGTCTTTCTTGTTCCGACATCTGTGGGAAGTCTGTTATTTCTTTCATTATTTTTGGGAAGTATTTATCCCTTAAGAGTTTGTATCTTGTACAGTACAAGAGGAAGTGCGCTTCAGTCTCTATGTCCCCACTGTCACACTGTGCACATTGTCTGGCTGCCCTGGGTCTCCATTTTGTCTGATATCTGCCAGTCTCTTTTTCCAGCTGGTGGTCAGAGATTCTGTATTTAGTGAGTATCTGTCTGTGCTTTGGGTTGGTGACACTTGTGAGATACTCAGCTAGTCTGTACTCTCTCTGTAGAGACCTGTAACACTCCATCTTGCTCTGTTGCCCTATCTGTTCCTCCCAGTGCCCAGTGTACCTCTCCTTCAGAGCTGTTTGTAAGGTGTTTGGTGACACTCTCTCATGGGCTGTGCTTTTGCTGATGTGGTTTTGCAGATCTGATGTATATTATCTAAATGCTTTTGATGCTGGGTCACAGAGTGCTTGGTGGTAAAGTGTGCTTGTGTCACTATTTGTGAGGTGACACCAGAATTTGTACACCCGTTTTTGCATAGGTAACAACAATGGGAATCTTCCCAGCTCTGCTCTGCAACCATTGTTAGGGGCGCTTCTGTGTACCCGCAGTGCATATTTACAGAATTGGAGATGTGCAATTTCTGTGAGAGTTTTGTCCCATTCTCGGTAGTTCTGGGTCAGTGTTGGGCCCCAGACCTCACAGCCATACAGCAGGCTTGGTACAATGGTGCTTTCAAATACCTTAAGTAACAGTTCTGTAGGAGGGTTTAGACTGGCTAGCAGCTTCTTTATTGCATGGAAGGCTCTAAGGGCTTTTTCTTGCAGTGTTTTGATGGCCAGTTTAAAGCTTCCTGATGCACTCAGTGTAAGCCCAAGATAGGTATAATTTAAAGTGTGTTCTACCTCTTTAGAGAACAATAGGAATTTGAGTTTTTGCTGGAGATTTTTGGACTTTTTCTGGAAAATCATGACTTTTGTTTTTTCCATATTCACTTCCATTGCCCATGACTTACAGTATGTCTGCAGTAGGTCTAGTTTTTCTTGCAAACCCACTGCTGTGGGGGACAGGATGAGCAGGTCATCTGCATATAAGAGACAATGGATTTCCTTCCCATTCAGGGATATGCCTGGTGCTGTGCATTTCTCCAGTACTGTGGGCAGATCATTAATGTACAGGTTGAATAATGTGGGGCTGAGGCTGCATCCTTGTCTGACACCTCTCTTTTGTTCAAAGCTCTTTGTTTGTAGTTTGTTTATTTTTACTTTACATTTGAGGGATGAATACATGGTCTTTATTATATCATATGTCTTCCCACCAATTCCACTTTGCAGCAGTTTCTTGTATAGGCCAGGGTGCCAGATTGAGTCAAATGCTTTTTTGAAGTCCACAAAACATGCAAACACCTTCCCTGATGGTGAGCTTTTCACATACTTGTTAGTGATAGCTTGTAATGTGAAGATGTGGTCTGTGGTTCTTTATTTAGGGAGGAAACCTATCTGACTCATGTGCAGGGTTCTGCTGTCTATTAGAAATTGTAATATTCTCTGGTTCAGGATTGTGCAGAAGAGTTTGCTCACATTACTGTTTACACAGACTCCCCTGTAGTTATTTGGGTCAGTTAGATCCCCATGTTTGTGGATTGGGGTAACCAGACCTTCTGTCCATGTTTCTGGGAAGTGCCCTGATTGTAAGATGATATTAAACAGTTTTGTGAGAGCCTCTTATAGCTGTGGGCTGCTGTAAATCAGCATCTCATTTAGTATTTGGTCAGATCCACAAGCTTTTCTTGGTTTTAATGACCTTATGCCTTCTGTAACTTCCTGTAGTGTGAAGGGGAAGTCTAGAGGAGTTTGATAGTTCTTTATTACATTTTCTAAATGCAACAGTTGTTCACAAGTTTCTTTTGGTGACATACTGAGCTTATTAGGTTCTAGATCTTTGTATAATGTTTGAAAATAATCTGTCCATATGTCACCATCTTGGATTGGAATATGCCCAGTGGCTTTTGATGTGAATTTTTTCCACAAGCTCCAAAAGGAATTATTATCTGTTGATTCTTGAATTTGAGAAAGTGTTTTATTTAGGTGGTTTATTTTCTTGTGTTTGAGGGTGGATTTGGGCTCTTTTAGTTTACTGTTATATGTGCACCTCAGATCCTCTCGCAGTGGTTCTCTGTGTTTAAGGTTTGATAATTTTCTCACCTCAAGTCTTATAAAACCAATCACACTCCTAGGGCAAGCCAAGGGGCCACATGCACACCTGGGTAAGCCAAGGGTTTCAGAAATTTTTCTCCATAGTTAAGTTTTTGTTGGGAGTGAGCATATTGGATTCAATCAGCACAAACATTTAATAGTAAGGATGCTAACAAAGATTAACAAAGAAACCGCTGAATATTATGGGGTAGTACTATTCATCATTGTTGTTTTCAACATCTTGTTATTTAAATCTCCCTGCCTTACCATCTATACCTGATCTTTATCGCTTTATTTTGTAGCTGAACTCAGCCATCTACCTTCTCATCTTCATGTTGCATCTGTCTTGCCATCTCTGCTGCACATTGCCGTTGTTCTGCTCACATGGTCTGAGGGGTGGGACTGATTAGTATGGAGAAGCTCCACCCACACAAACCCAGGTGTATGTACTTGCTTATAGGCACCAATAATATTTACATACATCACTATTGTAATATAATCTGTGAATTTTTAAAATTCTTTAAAGGGACATGAAACCCAAAAAATTTATTTCATGATTTAGATAGAACATACAATTTTAAACAACTTTTCAGTTTACTTCTATTATCAAATTCGCTTAATTCTCTTGGTATAATTTGTTGAAGGAGCAGCAATGTGCTACTGTTTTCTAACTGAACACATGGGTAAACCAATGACAATCGGTATATAGATATATATATGTAGCCACCAATCAGCAGCTAGAACTTAGGTTATTTGCTGCTCCTGAGCCTTCCTAGATAAAACTTTCAACAAAGGGTAACAAGAGAAAGAAGCAAATTAAATGATAGAAGGAAATGGTATGCTCTGTCTAAATCATGAATGTCTAATTATGACTTTACTGTCCCTTTAAAGTGACATTCTGGTGTAAAAATAAATTGGACTATATCTTGTGAGTATTTTTTTTAATTCCCTTCTTTTAGTTTTATAATCAAATGTTCTTTGTTCTCATGGTATCCTTTGTTCGAGAGTAAACATAAGTAGGATGATAGGAGCTTAGGGGCATATGTCTTTTGCATTCTATGGCAGAAGTGTTTGTAACTGTATAACATTACTAAAAACAATGTTGCAAACAATGATGCCAGATGGGTAAAGACAAGGGTATGCTCCTGAGCTCACCTAGTGTTAGTATGTTAGTAGTGTTAGTATGTTGGAGAGTTGTTTAGAATGCAGTGCTTTATCCACTGCATTTAAGTTTAATTTTGACTTTACTGTCCTTTATACAGTTATAATATTATTATGACACCAGTTATGAAAATGCTTTCTAAAAAAATCATGTTAATTCCAACAAAAGTTTAATTCCACATTTGGCACCAAATTATCTTTATTTTGTTATATTTAAAAACCAGAGTTACTTTATGATTGAGTGGTTAGTTAACTTGTTGGGGGTGAGTGGGGGGTAAGAGTCTGTTTACAGACTAACTCACTATCCAGCAATGTACGGTGAAGATATAGACTATGCACAGACTAGCAGCAATATTTTCAAGTCAAATCTCCAGTCTCTACCTGCAACTCTTAAGTCAAGTCTCAAGTCTCTACCTTCAAGTCTCAAGTAAAGTCTCAAGTCTCTACCTTCAAGGCCCATAGTTATCAAGGTCTGTCGGACCTGATCCGACAGTGCGGATCAGGTCCGACAGACCTCGCTGAATACGGCGAGCAATACGCTTGCCGTATTCAGCATTGCGCCAGCAGCTCTTGCAACGCCGCCCCCTGCAGACTCGCGGCCAATAGGCCACCAGCAGGGGGGTGTCAATTAACCCGATCGTACTCGATTGGGTTGAATTGTGGCGATGTCTGTCAGAGCAGGCGGACAGGTTATGGAGCAGCGGTCTTTGTGACCACTGCTTCATAACTGCTGTTTCTGGCGAGCCTGCAGGCTCACCAGAAACACTGGCATCAAGCTCCATTCGGAGCTTGATAAATATGCCCTCAAGTCTCTATCTTCAAGTCAAAAAGTCAAGTCTCAAGTCTCTACCTTCAAGTCTCAAGTCCTTGCAAGATACTTTCAAGTCAAGTCTCAAGTCTGGGAACCAACTTTAACTAAACCAAGGCCAGCAAGTTGGTCGCTAAAAATATACAAGTCGTGAGTTGAGTGAGTGCGTTATTTATTGGGAGTTAAGTCTAAGTCCAGTCATTGAAGCGACTTGAGTCAGAGTCAATCTACTCCAGTCTACATCACTGCAGATAGCTCATTTTACAAATGTGCAGTGAGAGGGCATCAGATAACCAAAAACTAAAAAAAAAACTTTAAAAAATGAGAGAGAAAATCATCAAATAACAATATCATTCACATGAAAATATTTAAAGACTGGTGCAGACCCTAAAAACTAAAATTATATAATAAGCATCAGAAAACACAAATGCTTTTATCATGGGTGATGAAAATTATCCCAAAATGCTATTAGTCTTAGTTTACTAGTACACTATAAATTTTGGAGTCACTATACGCTAAACTTTAATCCACATTTACATATTTTTTTTTTTTTTTTGGGGTGTAATAAAATGTATGACTTTATTCAAACTCCTAATTTCTAAATGAAAATAGAAGGAGCATATAGTTTTATGTATTATTTGGTATTAATTCATATACTAAATTAGAATAAATGCTTATTAAGAAAATGTCAAATTAGATACCACAATATTTGAAGCATGATTGTCTTTAAACACATAACCAATTTCAAAATATTAATTTTAGAAAAAAAAACATGCAATACATATTAAAGGGAACACCTAAGTGCTTACAAAGTATCCCTTTTTCAGTATCTTTCACTGAATAAGTAAACACCTCAGAGCACATTGCAATTAATTAGATACCTTTTTCTTTGCTACTGTTTAAAAAAAGTGGTGGGAGTAGAAATCCCCCTATATGGCTCATTACACACACATAGGAGGGGAAGTGACCTCATGCAAAACATTCTGCCTTCCCTGAAGCTCATTACCCAACACTGTACAATGCATGCTGGGAATTAGAGTCCAGAACTGCAGTGGCACAATTCTGAAATGGAAATAGTGAACTATAAATTCCAGAATACTATGTAACTCCCAGAGTACTGTGCTTCTTCTTCTAAAACTGAACTACGTTTATGGGAATAAAAAAAAAAATTGATATTCAGTTGTCTTTTTCCCCCTACTGTTACTACTGCAGGAGGGGAGGAAAATCCAGGGAGGGGCAGGTGCCCCCTTGCCCCCCCCCCCCTTGTGGACACCCATGGCCTGCATGAATAATAATACATTCAAATAAAAAGTAAGGGAATTTAGCACTCAAAATGCTGGAAAGCAAATATCAGTTGCTAAAATTCCCTGGCACCCTCCAGTGTGTTTCACCCCCCAAATCACATCACATGGGTCTTCTTCCTGGCTAATTTCTAACTTTGCCTCTTGGCTTCTTATAATGGTGTTGGTCCCTCCCAGCATCCACAGTTCATGGCATTGTGCCCTTGACCCTTGTTTGGTGATGAGAGGAGCAACCGATCTGTGTTCAGGTAGAGGGAGTAGCTGAGTGGAGTCCCATGCACTGGTGCTACTTGGCAGCCTGAGCATTACTTGCTGTGGTGGTGGGTGTCAGCGTGAATCTGTACACCTGCTCCATTAAAGCGACATTCCGGTCAATTTTTTTTATTTTTTTTATTGAGAGATAATGCATTGATAAAAGAATCAATATAAGATACAATAAATATGTTGCTACAGTTTGCACTGGCACCGTGAAAACAAGAGAATAACAGAAAAGGGAAATTTCCATACATTTTGTCGAGAATAAAAAAAAACATACGGCTAGATTACGGGTTGTGCGTTAAGGTAAAAAAGCAGCGTTAACAGGTCCTAACGCTGCTTTTTTACGCCCCGCTGCTATTACGAGTCTTGCAGGTATAGGTGTACCGCACACTTTGTTGGCCTTACCGCAAACCGACTTACGTAAAGTTCGTAAAGCCTTTTTTCTATGGGACTTCCATAGCGCTGGTATTACGAGTTTGTCCTGGGAGGCCAAAAAGTGAGCGGTACAGCCTCTACCGACAAGATCCATAACGTATTCTAATGTCAGTAGTTATGAGTTTTACACTACAACGCTGTAGCATAAAACTCATAAATAAAGTGCTAAAAAGTACACTAACACCCATAAACTACTTATTAACCCCTAAACTGAGGCCCTCCCGCATCACAAACACTAAAATAAAATTTTTAACAACTAATCTGTTGCTCCGGACATCGCCGCCACTATAATAAACATATTAACCCCTAAACCGCCGCACTCCCACCTCGCAAACACTAGTTAAATATTATTAACCCCTAATCTGCCGCCCCTAACATTGCCGCCACCTACATTATACTTATTAACCCCTAATCTTCCGTTCCGGACATCGCCGCCACCTACATTATATTTATTAACCCCTAATCTGATGCCCCCCAACATCGCCGTCACCTACCTACATTTATTTACCCCTAATCTGCCATCCTCAACGTCGCTGCCACTATTCTAATTTATTAACCCTTTAAACCTAAGTCTAACCCTAACCCTAATACCCCCTAACTTAAATATAACAATTCAATCAGCCAATCAGATTGAGCTTGCATTCTATTGGCTGTTCCGATCAGCCAATAGAATGCGAGCTCAATCTGATTGGCTGATCGGATCAGCCAATCGGATTGAACTTGATTCTGATTGGCTGAATCCATCAGCCAATCAGAATTTTCCTACCTTAATTCCGATTGGCTGATAGAATCCTATCAGCCAATCGGAATTCGAGGGACGCCATCTTGGATGATGTCCCTTAAAGGAACCGTCATTCGTCGGGAAGTTGTCGTCGGAAGAAGATGGGTCCGCGGTGGAGGTCTTCAAGATGGAGCCGGTCCTCATCGGATGAAGATAGAAGATGCCGCTTGGAAGAAGATGGTTGCTGGTCCGGATCTACTCTTCTTCCCGGATAGGATGAAGACTTTGGAGCCTCTTCTGGACTTCTTCAGCCATCGGATGATGGATGTCTAGCCCCCGCTTGGGCTTAGATGAAGATATCGGAGCCAGGACGGCTCGGTGATACCTGGTATGGTGAAGATAAGGTAGGAAGATCTTCAGGGGCTTAGTGTTAGGTTTATTTAAGGGGGGTTTGGGTTAGATTAGGGGTATGTGGGTGGTGGGTTGTAATGTTGGTGGGGGGGGGGTATTGTATGTTTTTTTTTACAGGAAAAAGAGCTGAATTTCTTGGGGCATGCCCCGCAAAGGGCCCTGTTCAGGGCTGGTAAGGTAAAAGAGCTTTGAACTTTAGTAATTTAGAATAGGGTAGGGCATTTTTTTATTTTGGGGGGCTTTGTTATTTTATTAGGGGGCTTAGAGTAGGTGTAATTAGTTTAAAATTGTTGTAATATTTTTCTTATGTTTGTAAATATTTTTTTATTTTTTGTAACTTAGTTCTTTTTTATTTTTTGTACTTTAGTTAGTTTATTTCATTGTAGTTATTTGTAGGTATTGTATTTAATTAATTTATTGATAGTGTAGTGTTAGGTTTAATTGTAGGTAATTGTAGGTATTTTATTTTATTTATTTATTGATAGTGTAGTGTTAGGTTTAATTGTAACTTAGGTTAGGATTTATTTTACAGGTAATTTTGTAATTATTTTAACTATTTTAGCTATTAAATAGTTATTAACTATTTAATAGCTATTGTACCTGGTTAAAATAAATACAAAGTTACCTGTAAAATAAATATTAATCCTAAAATAGCTATAATATAATTATAATTTATATTGTAGCTATATTAGGATTTATTTTACAGGTAAGTATTTAGCTTTAAATAGGAATAATTTATTTAATAAGAGTTAATTAATTTCGTTAGATTAAAATTATATTTAAGTTAGGGGGGTGTTAGTGTTAGGGTTAGACTTAGCTTTAGGGGTTAATACATTTATTAGAATAGCGGCGAGATTTGGTCGGCAGATTAGGGGTTAATAATTGAAGTTAGGTGTCGGCGATGTTAGGGAGGGCAGATTAGGGGTTAATAAATATAATATAGGGGTCGGCGGTGTTAGGGGCAGCAGATTAGGGGTACATAGCTATAATGTAGGTGGCGGCTCTTTGCGGTCGGCAGATTAGGGGTTAATTATTGTAGGTAGCTGGCGGCGACGTTGTGGGGGGCAGGTTAGGGGTTAATAAATATAATTTAGGGGTCGGCGGTGTTAGGGGCAGCAGATTAGGGGTACATAGCTATAATGTAGCTGGCGGCGGCGTGTGGACGGCAGATTAGGGGTTAATAAGTGTAGGTAGCTGGCTGCGACGTTGTGGGGGGCAGGTTAGGGGTTAATAAATATAATATAGGGGTCGGCGGTGTTAGGGGCAGCAGATTAGGGGTACATAAGTATAACGTAGGTGGCGGTCGGCAGATTAGGGGTTAAAAAAAATTAATCAAGTGTCGGCGATGTGGGGGGGCCTCGGTTTAGGGGTACATAGGTAGTTTATGGGTGTTAGTGTACTTTAGAGCACAGTAGTTAAGAGGTTTATAAACCGGCGTTAGCCCAGAAAGCTCTTAAAAACTACTGACTTTTTTCTGCGGCTGGAGTTTTGTCGTTAGAATTCTAACGCTCACTTCAGCCACGACTCTAAATACCGGAGTTAGAAAGATCCCATTGAAAAGATAGGATACGCAATTTACGTAAGGGGATCTGCGGTATGGAAAAGTCGCGGCTGAAAAGTGAGCGTTAGACCCTTTTTTGACTGACTCTAAATACCGGCGGTAGCCTAAAACCAGCGTTAGGAGCCTCTAACGCTGGTTTTCACGGCTACCGCCAAACTCTAAATCTAGGCCTAAGATAGCTACAATATAACTAATAGTTACATTGTAGCTACCTTAGGGTTTATTTTTATTTTACAGGCAAGTTTGTATTTTATTTAACTAGGTAGACTAGATATTAAATAATTATTAACTATTTAATAACTACCTAGCTAAAATAAATACAAATTTACCTGTAAAATAAAAAGTTACAATAACACCTAACACTACACTACAATTAAATACATTCCCTACATTAAATACAATTAAATAAATTAAATTAGCTAAATCACACAAAAAACAACACTAAATTACAGAAAATAAAAAACAAATGACAGATCTTTAAACTAATTACACCTAATCTAATAGCCCTATCAAAATATTGCCTCCCCATTGCCTTGAAAAGGGCATTTGGATGGGCATTGCCCTTAAAAGGGCATTTAGCTCTATTGCTGCCCAAAGCCCTAACCTAAAAAATAAACCCACCCAATACACCCTTAATAAATCCTAACACTAACCTCCGAAGATTAACTTACCAAGTGGCAAGATGTCCTCAACGAAGCGGGCAGAAGTGGTCCTCCAGACGGGCAGAAGTCTTCATCCAGATGGCATCTTCTATCTTCATCCTTCCGATGCGAAGCGGCTCCATCTTCAAGACATCCGGCGCGAAGCATTCTTTTCAAACAACGTCTTCTTCGGAATGAATATCTCTTTAAGTGACGTCATCCAAGATGGCGTCCCTTAGATTCCGATTGGCTGATAGAATTCTATCAGTCAATCAGAATTAAGGTAGAAAAATCCTATTGACTGATGCAATCAGCCAATAGTAATGAACTTCAATCCTATTGGCTGGTCCAATCAGCCAATAGGATTGAGCTCGCATTCTATTGGCTGATTGGAACAGCCAATAGAATGTCAGATGATGGGACCCAGTGGAAAAAAAAGGGGGGAAATAAAATGAGATGAGAGAGGGGAGATGAAGGTGTGATTGGGTGTATGTAGTGAAGCTTATTGAGATCAAAATAAATTAGACCATTCTCCTCTTAATGAATCTTACATAAATTTGGTGGTGTCTCTGAATAGTTGTAGTATTTGTCTCTGAATTTCTAACTCAAATGTTAATATAAGTCTGCGCCATTTTCGTAAGAATAGTTTTAGTCTATTTTGTACATCCATTCTCACATCTAGTTGTTCCGTGAACATTTGCAGTTTTAACATGTTTTTGAAACAGGCGACAGAGGGAGCCAGACTTTTAGTCCATTGTTTGAAAATGCATTTCCTCACCATTAAAATCACCAAACTTAACACTGAATCACACTGTCTATACTGTGGATCCCATTGCATAAATAAAATGGTTTCTTGATGTATCGTGAGTAGAATGTTTAATTTTTGTTGTATCCAATATTGGATTCTACCCCAGTATTGTCTGATCAATGGACATGACCACATATAATGTAGCAAGTTTGGGGATTCTAGCGAACACTCAACACATTTATTAGTCCAGTTAGTGGCCCATTTAGCCATACCCTTTGGTGTTAAGTATGCCCTGTGAAGGATTCAAATCTGAAACTCCCTGAACATTGCAAACAACGTAGCTTTCCTTGTTTTCTCCATGCTGTCTCGTATCTCAACCCATGTAATTTCTCTGAGTCCCTCCTTTTCCCAACCTTACTGTAACATGGGTTGTAGTAATTGTAGTCCTTTGTGTAAGACTACTTGATATATCTGGGAGAGAGAAAATTTACCCATTTTATATAAAGCTTGTGTAAGACGGAAAGGGGAGCCTTCCCAGAAATCTGTATTTTCTCTGACCAATGTCCCTATATAGGGACGCACCTGCAAGTATGCATAAAAATGAGTTCTTGGTAAGTTGTGTTCTCTTTGTAAGGAGGTGAACGTTTTGACGGACCGTGTGAATGGTTCTAGTAAGTGATTGATAAAGGTCAAGCCTTGCTGTTCCCAGAGTGTAAAAGGTTGTGTGCCTGACCCCGCTGGGAAGTCTGGGTTTTCACCAATAGGTAGGTATGCAGAAACGTGACAGGATTTTTTCAGAAATATATGTGATTGGTGCCATGCTTTTAATGGATCTCTATACAGTAAATCTAGTTTCAAAGTTTTGATGCTTTTAAGATTCATTACGTGTGGGAGGTAAGCCAGTGATATGTCCCCCAATACCTCCTGTTCTAACGTGTGTCTGTAAAATGGTGTGTGTCTACTTGCCAATCATTCTTGAACATTATTTTTTGATCACTCAGCATGATCACTGTGCTTCGTACTTTAATGTCACTTTTGTTTATCAGTATAATTTCCATTATTATACATCACATTATATATCACTTTTCCTTTATCACTTGCATTTATTTAGGCAAATCATATCAGCTTACCGCATTGTTTCACAACACCTGCATTTATTCATGTAAACCATATTTACTTATCTTAACGCTTAGTTCTGTTTTACCAAGGTACATAAACTTTTAGTCTTGCCTTTTCCGAACGATATGTCAACCTTTCTAAAGCATCTAGTTTGTTATGTGCTAGTAGAATTTTTTAATCTTTTCTATTCCAATTTCATACAGTTTAGAAATAAATTTTAACTTACACATTATTAGGGATTATCGTGATTCAAATCATAATATTTAGTTCCGATCATAGAAAGTTCTGATTGTATTTCTAAGAACCAATCGTTGAACGAGACACAATGAGTGACAGATACTTCAACCAATGATATAGGACAAATATTAAAACATCACAATATAACCGTATAAATATTAAGTACACTAAGTACCAGTATGTTTCAAATCCTCTTTTCATTTAGAATTTACCAAATACTGAAAAGTTAACCTATACGTTATCAGGTTGTATCACGATTATAAGTTTGATATTTAGTTCCGATTATAACAAGTTCTGATTGGACTTCCTAGAACCAATCACCGAACGTGATATATGAGTGACTGACGTTCCAGCCAATAACAAAGGATGGATAAAAAACAATATGATATACCATGTTTGGACGTTATTCACACATAAACACATAAGCCATGTAATATAAATTCAATTTGCCTCTAATATTGACCAATTTCTATAAGACCGGATAAGAATAAATAACACTTTTTTTTTTTTTTTTTTAAACTTTTTATTTTTGTTGAGGAGAGAATAGCATATACAAACAGTAAGTACAGACATGTAACAATTTTCCAGTGTCAGAGAAAAACAGCAAACAAAAAAATAAATAAATAAAGGAATAACAGTGCAAAACATTCTATGTAGACGTCCACACATAAATATCTAACCTGACATGTTAATCCAGGTACCTCATTTTTTATAGGTTTATAACGTCCTCGAGACATACAGGTCCACTCATGGAACCAGACACAGCTGTGACCCAATGAGGACATGTGAATAGAGCTGATAGTAAGAAACCAGTTGCAGTGTACATAATTATTAACAAGATTATCAGTTTAACTGAACATAAGCAATGTGCCAACATAGGTTACCTGACCACGGGTGGGTTCAATTCCTTCATTGGGTAGAAAAGAGCGTATGTAAAGACATTGCAATTTAAGACACACAGAAAAAACTTAAGATAAATCTCACTTTAAACAAACTTTAGGTTAAGGTTCAAGTAAAAGGGAAATACCACAACTGGCAAACTTTATGTAACCAATAGTGCATATGTAAACACAGCTAATCTATCCGAAATAGGGCCCAGAGAGCAACCAAGACTCTCTGGACAGGGCAGAGACTGCTTAACTCTGCCAAAAGGGAATCAATGGGGGGGGGGGGGGTAATGCAAGTAGTATTATACTTAAATTTTGCCACACTAGAACTATGGATGTCTGGTCACTTAATCTTTAATGTTTTCTGAGGAAGTGGAATAGGGCAGCAATATTAGGAGCCTCCTTAGAAATTAGGTACTAATGAGATGCGTACATGATAGGCTTATATAGATAGAAGGGCCCCTCTTAGACCTTTGACCAAAAATATCAACATTCTTAGTTATGACTCATCCTCCCCGATATCATAAGTCTCTCTGGGGCCTCAGCAACACAAACATAATAGTTAGACGGGGGGGGGGGGGGATGATTATGGTTCTGTCACAGAGAGAAGTAAGATTTATGTTTCTTAGTGAGAGTAGTGCCCTAATTTGCAGTTTCACCGCTAGTTTAAACAATAGTGGGCTTAGGGATATTATTAAGTAAAATATGGGGCTCCTCCAGATATATTGAACACCCACATACTTTATATTGATGATAGGCTCGTATTATAAGTCAGGCTGTTCAGCATGGAGACGGTCGTTGATGCTTGTGTTACAAACAGTTAAATTACAGCAGAATATACAATAAAATTCACAACACAACTAAACAATTACATTTCAAAGTAAAATGCAATCTAAAGCTTGCCCACTGGACATATATCGCAATCAAAAAATAATAAATACTAAGATGTTATGAGGGGCACCTAGGATTGTCCATGAAACCAGGGCAAACTAATATATAGGAAGTATAAGTTTTAGAACTAGTAAGAGGGGAATCTCCCGCTATAAAATTGTACATGGACTGTTACATAGGAGCTTCAGGCATGGACATAAGCTTCTAGACTAATATACATAGTTAAATGCGAGGATACAGGCAATAGGGTTACATCATATTTTTACATACCCAGAAAAGTAAACCTCGTTATGGCTTAAACTAGAAAATAATAGTTTAGGAACATGTCTAATGGCACTTATAATCCCTAAAACTAAAAGTTTTATATAGGCAGCACTAACCATATCAGGGAATTATAATGTTCCTTCGTTAAGGGTGATGCTAGGAATGTAAGCAGGGGGGATTTACATCGATATTAGCCCAATACTAAACTCTCAGCCAGTGTGCCGCGGCCTACTAAACAAATAAAAAGTTTCCATTTTTTTTAGTCCTTCATTATAGAGTATGCTCATCCGATAGCTTTCACAGGGGCATTACTCCAAGGCATACCGTGATATATCCGGACACATTGATGTGTAAAGGGCAGCAACTCCACCAAGCTAGAACGAAATAAAACTGCCTAAAACGTTCAAGCCTGGTATAAGTGTCTCTGCTCCTATCCGATGCCCACTCGCCGATATAGGGACACCTCACTGCTACCTCTGTGTAAATCCCGTGGGTCAAACCTGACATCTCTGCATGGGCTCCTCAGGACTTCTTCATCCATTAGCCGCACAGCCCCAGGGACCGCAGCGTCGCGCCCCAAAGCCACAGAGCTGCACACTCGGGAACCGGCCACTCTCCCCTGCACAGCCACATAGTATCCATCAAGAGGGCAGTCGTTAGGTACCTGGTAAGCGTCAGCCCCCTGGGCATTTCCAATAGGGCAACCTTCATGGGCCTCTGCAATTTCTTGTGTGGCGGTAATAGCTACCACCGCCACAGCTGCTTCCATTTTCGGCGGGCCCAGTACTCCAGGAGATTTCAGGCCACCAACATCAGTGGTTCCGGTGAGTGTGCAGACTTCCCACAGCCGCAGACCTCCATTCGTAGTGTTTGGAGCTGTCATTTTAACCATACTGATCTCACAAGGCTGTGTCATAGGGGCCTCCATTAGCTTCATGAGCCGGTCAAATCTGCGGTGCATCTGCCGTTCAGACTCAGCAAATAGAGCCTGAATTTGAAAGTAAAAGTCCTCCTCCATGTTGCACTCAATGGGCTTAACGACCCTATATCGGTCAAATGAAATCTTATACGTAGAAATATTAATTTTTAGCTGATTTTGTATAATTATGGTAGGAGCTCTGGTCTCACACGTCTGCCCTGAAAGCTAGCTGGCTCCGCCCCCCCAATAAATAACACTTTTGCATTCATACGCCTATGTAACCAATCCAAACGGTTCACACCCAGTGACAGATAATCTATCCAATCACTTAAGATGTCCTGTGATTGATGGCAGTACCAGCGAATCCTGTAAGAATTAACGGTATATAAATCCCACGAGATGTCAGTGAGATTGCCCTTTGATAAAGCCACCATGGCGAAACGCGTCAGTGGCGTCCCTGTTCCCTCTCCCTCTTTTTAAACTAGCATTTTGCTTATCCGTTACCCACGGTATTAATAGGTATACAATTTTCATTTGTTGGTGATCCTCACGGTATTAATAGGAATCATTCCTTTCCGGTACATTTAGATATTTGGAGATTTATTCTCATCCAATACATTTTCTTATTTACAACCTAACGGTATTAATAGGTAAAAACTTTTCAACTCTGGTTGGGAAATACTTATGGTATTAATAGGTAATCTCTTATCTATGGTATTAATTGGTACCACCAAACGGTATTAATAAGTATAAACTTTTTCAACTTATGGTTGAGAAATACTTACGGTATTAATAGGTAACCTCTAATCTTTTGGTACTAACAGGTATACTCATCTCCATTAGGAGCTTGCAACAAACGTACTCTCTGTTCTTATCAGAGTGATACTAACGGTATTAACAGGTAATCTCTCCCATACGGTATTAACAGGTATATTTATTCCCTGAAGGGGATCTGAATATAATCACCCCTGGTATTAATAGGTGTATATATATTCCATCCTTATATCTATCAAGTGATACTAACGGTATTAACAGGTATCCTTATCTTCACGGTATTAATAGGTATACTCAACAACTGATAAGGTATCTTTATGGTATTAATAGGTACACTTAACCACCGATAAGATATCTTTATTTTCACGGTATTAACAGGTATACTCAACAACTGACAAGGTAATAACTGGTATACCTAACATCAGATAAGGCACCCTTATCTTTTCAATATCAAGAGATATACAGAATAACGGATATACCTTTTGCAACAATCTCTGTTGAATAACACTTATGGTATTAACAGGTAACCTCTCCTTTATGGTATTACCAGGGTAACCCCCTTTTCTCAACAATGTTTGCTCAGTAAAATTTACGGTATTAACAGGTAACCTCTCTTTTACGGTATTAACAGAGAATTTCATCTCTATTAAGAGATCACAATAGATACACACGGGACATATCATCCCATGGTATTAAAAGGTATATGTATATATTCTGACGACATCTAAGTCACTACCAGCACCTACCTACCTATAATAACCAGGGCATCTAATACTTAGGGTATCACATGGTACTATTTCTCTCTTTTTATGACAACGAAGGTACATTTTTCTCCTACTCTGAGGGAATACCCTTGGTGCTATAGATTTGTCCTCCTACAGTAAGGACCAATCAGCAGTACCACATTGTAACTTTCACTAGTTATCTCCTTATCTTGGGAGATAAACTCACGGTATTTAGGGACTCATTCTCCTATGGTATTAAAAGGTATATGTATATATTCTGACGATATCCCAGTTATTACCAGTACCTACTTACCTATGATAACCAGATATATATATATCGGAGGTCATCCATCTGATATAACTCCGGTATACCTCTAACACATTTAGATTGTGACAACCATTAAACCATTTGGTTATTATTTAATACTGGTTGTTCATAACTTACTTCAGGGTACCAAATAAGCATTTTGTAATTTTAATATTCATTTGCCCTTCATTTTTAATATTATTATCATTTAATAAAAGTTAAGTTTTATTCTTCCACTGTGTTTAGCCAATACCTTACTAAATATTATCAAACGTTAAGAGTGCTATATTTGTACTTCTTGTTTCAGTACTTTACTGATTATTCTTTGAATGTTCACCAGTACAAGCACCAGTCCCTGGAAATAATTGCTAACCTAGCTAGAATATATATAGTAACATTTGTCATTTGTAATAAGTAGTGCCATTGGTTCCATTGCTATAGTATGTGTCTCCCCAATAGAGCACACTTTTGTTTATTTAAGCTAAACACAAATTCTTTTTCCTTCTCTTTTGTTTATAATTAATCATGACCTCATTAGATCAGGATTTAGCTGCCATGCAGCAAAAACGCCTAAAAGATTTAAATGCAGTATTTAATTCAACTCTTGAGACTGAGGGTACAACCCCAGACATGAATAATACACTAAGAGAATTACACAAATCTCTGTACAAGCAATCCAAAGTCTGGTGGAACCATCATTTTTTTGAACGCTACATTGAAAACAAATTAATCCCAAAAGGATTACCTGTACAACTCTTTCCAGCCTTCCAGTTTAAAGATAATAATTTAACTATAGAATGGGAAGAAGCTTTGACAGAATGCTCACAAAAACTAATGGCAATTCTAGTCAAACACGACAAATCAGAAGTAGCCAGATTCCAGATCGAGATCGATGAATATAAGTCCAAATTAGAACAATTTGAATCATTGGAAAATTTTCAAAAATTATACCAACAATATCAAAAGGAATTGGACAAATTAGAAGATGAAATTACCAAAACCAAGGGTCAAAAATTATCCAGAGACAAAACAGATTTTCTAAATCATAAAGTATACAGATGGAGACAAAAAGTTTTTTTCAAAAACCCTAAAACCTCCAAAAACGTAATTCAAACAGATGTGTCTGATATGGAAGGGGATGAGTCTGATACAACATCTTCAGAAAATATTAATATAACTACTCCTATAGCAACAACCAGTACCCTCCCCCAACCACATTCAACTTTTTTAGGTCCCAGTTCAGGATCAGAAACGAATGCACCAGACGAGGCAGAGGCCAGAGCAAGAAAAAAACGGAAACCTCAAGAACACAACAACAAGAGAGAAACCAGAGGAGCCAAACAGAGGAAACTAACTGTGAGTTCGTTCTCACACATAAGACTGAACAATTGAGTGTAATTAATGTATCTCAACATACTCTATCAGAATACCATCTATCTGTACTTACAAAAGGCTTATCTTTTTGTCCCAAAAACAAATTAGACAAATTCCAATTGATCAAAGATATCCATCTATTTGTCCGAAAACTAATGTTGAAGAAAATCCACTCTTTGAGAAATGATCCAAATAATGATTCATGGACTAATGAAGAACAAGATACTATAATATCTTAGAGGAATTATTAAAAGAAAGTGAAGATACACAATCAGACAAAAAATGGCGTGATCTAATCAAAAACAAATCGCAGTATATACCCAACATAACCCATTTCCACAATATACAAACCTTCAATCAAATAGTTTGTAATGAAGTTACTACATTAACCATTTGAAACACAACAAATAATATCTCCAATCGAGAACAACAAGCATTTTAAAGAAATAGAAAATTGGGATGACGTAGTAATAAAAGGATCAGACAAGGGTGGAAACATTGTAATTTGGCCAATGGAGCAATATTTACATGAAGCATATCAACAACTTAATGATAAAAACTGCTACAAAAAGTTAATCTTCAACCCATCTGCCCTATACACAAGGCAATATAACAATATAATCGACCAAGCAAAGGAAGATAATATTATAAACCAGAAGGAGTTGAAGTACTTAAAAGTAGCACATCCAAGAATTTCCACACTTTACCTCATCCCCAAGGTTCATAAAAATATTACAAATCCCCCCGGTCGTCCGATCGTGTCGGGCAACAATTGTTTAACAGAGAAGGCCAGTATGTATGTGGATAAAAGACTGCGTAACTTTGTGGAGGAACTACCCTCATATGTGAAGGACACCACAGAAGTACTTCAACGATTAGATGGTGTTCACCTTACCATTGAAACATGGTTAGTCACAGCCGATGTTGAATCACTTTACACCAGTATCCAACATAATTGTGGCATACAGGCTGTAAAGCACTTTCTTGATCAAGATCAAACAGAATCTCAGGCACACAACTCCTTTATCCTGGAACTATTGGATTTTATATTAAATCATAACTTTTTTGTATTCAAAGATCAGTATTACCTACAAATTCGAGGAACAGCCATGAGCACGGCATGTGCCCCAACATATGCCAACCTTTTCTTAAGCTGGTGGGAGAAAGAAATGGTCTTTACGGATGACAATGTTCTATATATGCAGCGAATACCTTTATGGATTCGCTATATAGACGACATCCTATTCATTTGGGAGGGATCAAAACCTGAATTAGATCTATTCCTACAGAAACTTAACTGCAATCAAATTAACATCAAACTAACATATGATTGCAGTTTAAAGGAAATAAGTTTCTTGGATCTCAAAATATCGAAAGATGACAATGGGAATTTGATAACAGATCTATTTCGCAAAAAAACTGCTACGAATTCTATCCTACATCATGAAAGTGCACATAGATCTAGCACTTTAAAGTCATTACCAACAGGAGAGTTTCTACGCATACATAGAAATTGTTCATCAGATGAAATTTTCAAAATAAGAGCTAAAGAACTTGAAAACAGACTTCGAGCATGAGGTTACAGCAATAGAAGTCTAAAAAAAAGCTAAGTATAGAGCTCAATATACTTCCAGAAAAGAATTACTATATTCCCAACATAGAAAACCTGATGAGCAAACTCGACTTATTACAACCTTTAACTCGCAAATGAATGATGTAACAAATATCATACAGAAATCTTGGAAAATTCTGAAAAATTATCCAGATCTTAACAAGGTTCTTGGTGATAGAGTATCCATTTGTTACAGGAGATCCAGGAATCTAAAGGATAGACTAGTTCAAAGTAATTTTGTAAAGAAAAAACCTTCCATTTCATACCCTGGCAACCACACCTGTAGAAATTGTAGTTATTGCTCACATATTGTGCGAATAAATGAAATTAAGGACAGGTTTGGTAAGACACACAAAATCAAACATTACATTACATGTAACACCTGTGGCATAATATATGCCTTAAAATGTAAATGTAATTTATATTATCTCGGTATGACCACCAGACCAATAAAGAAAAGATTAGGTGAACATATGAGCAATATCAGGAATGCTGAACGGGACATACAGAATGGGAAAAAAATTACTCAAGTAGCAAAACATTTCCTTCAAAAACATAAATCCAATCTTAATGACCTATCATTCTTTGGCTTGGAAAAAATATCACTGGGCATCAGGGGAGGTGACTTGGAGACTACTCTGTTACAAGCTGAATGTAAATGGATTTATTTATTAGACACAGTTAATCCTCAAGGTCTTAATGAGAATAACAATTATGTATTTTTACCTAAATAAATATCACATCAAAATGTCATTATAGAGCTCAAAATAAATTTAAATATCAAAAAGGAGTTACCATCATATATTGTGGTTAAAACAAACATTATTTAAACTACCATGATATATTACAAACATTTAACAAAACGATGTTTCATTTTTTTCTGCAATTTATTCTTTAAACAAAACTTTGAAGTTAAAGTAAGATTCAAAACCCTACCTGGCGGATTTGCCATTTCAACACATCAATTTTCTCTCACTACTGCACATTACAGTATATGACCTCATGGACCACTGTGTGTTTAGGATTAATACAATGTATCACAAATCAGATCTCAATAAGAGTTTCTGTTACATTGTTTCGTATTATCCACCACAATGGATATTTAATATTTTGTTCTCTATATACCTGACGCAATTGTCAGCTCAACTACACTTCTTTCACTTGTGCACATTGCACTCAATGTTTTTAGGAAACATTGTATGCTTAGGACTAATACATTGTCCCATAAATGTCCTACTAAAGTTTTTGCTTTATTGTTTTACATTACAATGAATATTTAACATTCATCACTAATAATTAATTATTTTCACTATCATATTTATCACTAATCTCTTTCTTGCACATTATTTTTTGATCACTCAGCATGATCACTGTGCTTCGTTCTTTAATGTCACTTTTGTTTATCAGTATAATTTCCATTATTATACATCACATCATATATATCACTTTTCCTTTATCACTTGCATTTATTTAGGCAAATCATATCAGCTTACCGCATTGTTTCACATCACCTGCATTTATTCATGTAAACCATATTTACTTATCTTAACGCTTAGTTCTGTTTTACCAAGGTACATAAACTTTTAGTCTTGCCTTTTCGGAACGATATGTCAACCTTTCTAAAGCATCTAGTTTGTTATGTGCTAGTAGAATTTTTTAATCTATTCTATTCCAATTTCATACAGTTTAGAAATAAATTTTAATTCACACATTATTAGGGATTATCGTGATTCAAATCATAATATTTAGTTCCGATCATAGAAAGTTCTGATTGTATTTCTAAGAACCAATCGTTGAACGAGACACAATGAGTGACAGATACTTCAACCAATGATATAGGACAAATATTAAAACATCACAATATAACCGTATAAATATTAAGTACACTAAGTACCAGTATGTTTCAAATCCTCTTTTCATTTAGAATTTACCAAATTCTGAAAAGTTAACTTATACGTTATCAGGTTGTATCACGATTATAAGTTTGATATTTAGTTCCGATTATAACAAGTTCTGATTGGACTTTCTAGAACCAATCACCGAACGTGATATATGAGTGACTGACGTTCCAGCCAATAACAAAGGATGGATAAAAAAACAATACGATATACCATGTTTGGACATTATTCACATATAAACACATAAGCCATGTAATATAAATTCAATTTGCCTCTAATATTGACCAATTTCTATAAGACCAGATAAGAATAAATAACACTTTTGCATTCATACGCCTATGTAACCAATCTAAATGGTTCACACCCAGTGACAGATAATCTATCCAATCACTGAAGATGTCCTGTGATTGATGGCAGTACCAGCGAACCCTGTAAGAATTAAGGGTATATAAATCCCACGAGATGTCAGTGAGATTACCCTTTGATAAAGCCACCATGGCGAAATGCGTCAGTGGCGTCTCTGTTCCCTCTCCCTCTTTTTAAACTAGCATTTTGCTTATTCGTTACCCACGGTATTAATAGGTATATAATTTTCATTTGTTGGTGATCCTCACGGTATTAATAGGTATCATTCCTTTCCGGTACATATAGATATTTGGAGATTTATTCTCATCCAATACATTTTCTTATTTATAACCTAACGGTATTAATAGGTAAACACTTTTCAACTCTGGTTGGGAAATACTTATGGTATTAATAGGTAATCTCTTATCTATGGTATTAATTGGTACCACCAAACGGTATTAATAGGTATAAACTTTTTCAACTTATGGTTGAGAAATACTTATGGTATTAATAGGTAACCTCTAATCTTTTGGTACTAACAGGTATACTCATCTCCATTAGGAGATTACAACAAACGTACTCTCTGTTCTTATCAGAGTGATACTAACGGTATTAACAGGTAATCTCTCTCATACGGTATTAACAGGTATATTTATTCCCTGAAGGGGATCTGAATATAATCACCCCTGGTATTAATAGGTGTATATATATTCCATCCTTATATCTATCAAGTGATACTTACGGTATTAACAGGTATCCTTATCTTCACGGTATTAACAGGTATACTCAACAACTGACAAGGTAATAACTGGTATACCTAACATCAGATAAGACACCCTTATCTTTTCAATATCAATAGATATACAGAATAACGGGACATACCTTTTGCAACAATCTCTGTTGAATAAGACTTATGGTATTAACAGGTAACCTCTCCTTTATGGTATTACCAGGGTAACCCCCTTTTCTCAACAATTTTTGCTGAGTAAAATTTACAGTATTAACAGGTAACCTCTCTTTTACGGTATTAACAGAGAATTTAATCTCTATTAAGAGATCACAATAGATACACACGGGACATATCATCCCATGGTATTAAAATGTATTTCTTTCATGTAATTAGCAAGAGTCCATGAGCTAGTGACGTATGGGATATACATTCCTACCAGGAGGGGCAAAGTTTCCCAAACCTCAAAATGCCTATAAATACACCCCTCACCACACCCACAAATCAGTTTTTACAAACTTTGCCTCCTGTGGAGGTGGTGAAGTAAGTTTGTGCTAGATTCTACGTTGATATGCGCTCCGCAGCAGGTTGGAGCCCGGTTTTCCTCTCAGCGTGCAGTGAATGTCAGAGGGATGTGAAGGGAGTATTGCCTATTTGAATTCAATGATCTCCTTCTACGGGGTCTATTTCATAGGTTCTGTTATCGGTCGTAGAGATTCATCTCTTACCTCCCTTTTCAGATCGACGATATACTCTTATATATACCATTACCTCTACTGATTCTCGTTTCAGTACTGGTTTGGCTTTCTACTACATGTAGATGAGTGTCCTGGGGTAAGTAAGTCTTATTTTCTGTGACACTCTAAGCTATGGTTGGGCACTTTTATATAAAGTTCTAAATATATGTGTTTAAACATTTATTTGCCTTGATTCAGGATGTTCAATGTTCCTTATTTTCAGACAGTCAGTTTCATATTTGGGATAATGCATATGAATAATTAAATTTTTTCTTACCTTAAAATTTGACTTTTTTTCCTGTGGGCTGTTAGGCTCGCGGGGGCGCAAAAATTTTCTTGTCATTTCCGGCGTCATACGTGTCGCCGGAAGTTGCGTCATTTTTTTTACTTTTTTGCGCCAAAAAATGTCGGCGTTACCGGATGTGGCGCCATTTTTTGCGCCAAAAGCATTTAGGCGCCAAATAATGTGGGCGGCTTTTTTGGCGCTAAAAAATTCGACCGTCGTGGTCTCCACAATATTTAAGTCTCATTATTTATTGCTTCTGGTTGCTAGAAGCTTGTTCATTGGCATTTTTTTCCCATTCCTGAAACTGTCATTTAAGGAATTTGATCAATTTTGCTTTATATGTTGTTTTTTCTATTACATATTGCAAGATGTCTCAAATGGACTCTGAATCAGAAGCCACTTTTGGAAAAACGCTTAACTGAGTTTCAGTTCTACCAAAGCTAAGTTCATTTATTTTAAATGTTATAAATGTTTATCTTTAGCTATGGTTTGTAATAAGATATTATGTTATACTTTTACATGCGGAATCCATTAGTATTTATGCTTTATATATTTTCTTTTCTTACAAGAAATATTTAGAAGACTTATAAGAAATATTTTTCTGATTCTATGTTAAAGGCTTTGTCTTTTTCACTTCTTTTTTAATTATTGAAGTTTCAAATGACCAACAACATACTGATTTATCCTTCTCTGATGATGTTTTTTTCAGAAATTTTCTTCATCAGATATTGACACTAACAAATCTACTTTTTTATTATTTTTCAATTATTAAAGTACATTTGTTCTTTGTTGAAAAGGTGTTGACTATTTTGGATATTAAGGTAACTAGTTCTTTAAGACTAGCTGACATTATTTCTGCCTATTTATTTCTTTAGAGGTTTTCTTTCCAATTCCCTATACTAGGGAATGGAATAGGCTGAGAATTTTCTTTTATTCCTTCTTCAAAGGTTTTAAACTATATTCTTTGCCAGCAGTTAAATTCAATTTGGAGGGTTCTCCAATTTATTGGGGCTATCTCTAATTCTACTAATTCTGCTATTGTTTCTATAGCAAAATAGTATTTATTTTCCTTTAGATAGTTGTATCTTATTTATGGAAAATTATTTAGTTTCAGGTACTTTTCTTGGTCCTGTGATTTATTTGGATATTGCAATTGCTTCATTTTCTCTGTTTACTTTAAGATCAAGTATCAGATTATGATTTATTTTAGCATTGTTAAAGGGACAACATTTACTAGACTAGGTGCTGTTGCATTTGTCTTGTTGTTTTGCATTTATTGATTATGCAAGTCCACTGTATTGGCTGGTCCTTTAAACCGGACTATCATGCTAATAATTTCATTTGTGTCTTCATTTTATTGAATATTTTCGCAAATAAGGGTTAATCTATGTCTTTAGCTTTTTTAGCTAGAAGAATTTTGTGATTTTTAAAAAAAATAAAAAAATCCATATTTCCTTTGTTCTAAGATAATCAATTATTTGTTTTATAATTGGATTAAATTCTTAACTGTTACTCTGGGCTTCAAGGTTGAGTTCTAAGACTAAAACTTTAAGCTTATACTAGTTTGGTTGTTCTTATTAAGGAACGAATTCCTGAGTTCTTTCCCAAGTAACATGTCTATAATTGGAGTTCGAAATCAGCTCCCTAATTTTGCGATGTACATGCCGTATTCCAGCTTGGCTGGTAAGGGGCAGGTTAAGGCTTCTTTGAAATTTATTTTGTCCAAAATTTCTTTGATTTTATTCCAGCAAGGCTAACACTTTCTTTAACTGTGTTTCTGTCCTATATATTTTGGGTACTGTTGAAGCATGGCTGGGCACCCATGGGGTTCAAGCGCTGCTCAGACCTGGAATCTTCTGGGGTATTTCTTCCAGTTTCTTTTGAGGAACCGGGTTTTGGAGTTTTATTCAAACTATTTTGCCTTTTTATGGTCTTTGATAGCATTATTTGTTTTCATTAGATACAATAAATGCATATTTTCATTTTTCTGTTTTCATTCAGATTATTTTCTGAGGATGCGGAATCTCATATGATTCACTTACTCTTCAGGACATAGTTAGAGGATCTTCTTTTCTAAAGCTCTTGATCCCTCACACAAGGGTCACCTTTTTTAGGTTTCCAGATAGTTTGTGTCACTGTCCTTGTCTCTATCAGACAAGGGATAATGTTATTGGGTTCCGTCTATCGGTACCTTTAGTCTCTATTATTTCCTTCAGTTGCTATATGCATAGAAGTTTTAGGTCTTATGACCACAGCATTGGATTCAATTCCCTTTGCTCATTTTCTCTAGAAAGAACCTTTTCAGTCTTTTATAAGTGTTGTTTCTTCAAGAACATGGTTGGAGGATCAATTTACCAAAAAGTTTGTTTGATTCCTCAGACAAGGGTAACCTTTTTAGGTTTCCTGATGGATTCAGTGTTCTTGATTCTGTCTCTGACGGACAAGAGGCGTCTGAAATTGGTTTCAGCTTATCGAAACCTTCAGTCTCAATCATTCCCTTCGGTAGCCTTATGCATGGAAATTCTAGGTCTTATGACTGCTGCATTGGATGCGATTCCCTTTGCTCGTTTTCACATGCGACCTCTTCAGCTCTGTATGCTGAACCAGTGGTACAGGGATTATACAAAGATATCTCAATTAATATCTTTAAAACCGATTGTTCGACACTCTCTGACGTGGTGGACTGATCACCATCGTTTAGTTCAGGGGGCTTCTTTTTGTTCCTCCAACCTAGACTGTGATCTCAACAGATGCAAATCTGACAGGTTGGGGAGCTGTATGGGGGTTTCTGACAGCACAAGGGGTTTGGGAATCTCAGGAGGTGAGATTACCAATCAACATTTTTGGAACTCCGTGCAATTTTCAGAGCTCTTCAGTCGTGGCCTCTTCTAAAGAGAGAGTCGTTCATTTGTTTCTAGACGGACGATGTCACAACCGTGGCATATGTCAATCATCAAGGAGGAACTCACAGTCCTCTGGCTATGAAAGAAGTCTCTCGAATACTTGTATGGGCGGAATCCAGCTCCTGTCTAATTTCTGCGGTTCATATCCCAGGTATAGACAATTGGGAAGCGGATTATCTCAGTCGCCAAACACTACATCCGGGCGAATGGTTTCTTCACCCAGAGGTATTTCTTCAGATTGTTCAAATATGGGGACTTCCAGAAATAGATCTGATGGCTTCAGGCTCATCTAAACAAGAAGCTTCCCAGGTATCTGTCCAGATCCAGGGATCCTCAGGCGGAAGTAGTGGATGCATTGTCACTTCCTTGGAAGTATCATCCTGCTTATATCTTTCCGCCTATAGTTCTTTTTCCAAGATTCTAAGGAACGTTCGTTTATTCTGCTGGTGGCTCCAGCATGGCCTCACAGGTTTTGGTATGCGGATCTTGTCCGGATGGCCACTTGCCAACCGTGGACTCTTCCGTTAAGACCAGACCTTCTATCGCAAGGTCCTTTTTTCCATCAGGTTCTCAAATCCTTCAATTTGAAGGTATGGAGATTGAACGCTTGATTCTCAATCATAGAGGTTTCTCTGACTCTGTGATTAATACTATGTTACAGGCTCGTAAAACTGTATCTAGGAAGATATATTATCGAGTCTGGAAGATTTTCATTTCTTGGTGTTTTTCTCATCTTTTTTCTTGGCATTCTTTTAGAATTCCTAGAATTTTACAGTTTTCTTCAGGATGGTTTGGATAAGGTTTGTCTTCAAGTTCCTTGAAAGATCAAATCTCTGCTCTTTCTGTTCTTTTTTTCACAGAAAGATTGCTAGTCTTCCTGATATTCATTGTTTTGTACAAGCTTTGGCTCATATAAAACCTGTTATTAAGTCAATCTCTCCTCCTTGGAGTTTGAATTTGGTTCTGGGGGCTCTTCAAGCTCCTCCGTTTGAACCTATGCATTCGCTAGACATTAAATTTCTTTCTTGGAAAGTTTTGTTTCTTTTGGCCATCTCTTCTGCTAAGAAGAGTTTCTGAATTATCTGCTCTTTCTTGTGAGTCTCCTTTTCTGATTTTTCATCAGGATAAGGTGGTGTTGCGAACTTCTTTTAAATCTTTACCTAAGGTTGTGAATTCTAACAACATTAGTAGAGAAATTGTGGTTCCTTCATTGTGTCCTAATCCTAAGAATTCTAAGGAAAACTTGTTGCATTCTTTGGATGTAGTTAGAGCTTTGAAATATTATGTTGAAGCTACTAAGGATTTCTGAAAGACTTCTAGTCTATTTGTTATCTTTTCCGGTTCTAGGAAAGGTCAGAAGGCTTCTGCCATTTCTTTGGCATCTTGGTTAAAATTTTTGTTTCATCATGCCTATGTCGAGTCGGGTAAAACTCCGCCTCAAAGGATTACAGCTCATTCTACTAGGTCAGTTTCTACTTCCTGGGCGTATAGGAATGAAGCTTCAGTTGATCAGATTTGCAAAGCAGCCACTTGGTCTTCTTTGCATACTTTTACTAAATTCTACCATTTTGATGTGTTTTCTTCTTCTGAAGCAGTTTTTGGTAGAAAAGTACTTCAGGCAGCTGTTTCAGTTTGATTCTTCTGCTTATAATTTCAGTTTTTTTCATTATAAGATTTAAACTTTATTTTGGGTGTGGATTATTTTCAGCGGAATTGGCTGTCTTTATTTTATCCCTCCCTCTCTAGTGACTCTTGCGTGGAAGATCCACATCTTGGGTAGTCATTATCCCATACGTCACTAGCTCATGGACTCTTGCTAATTACATGAAAGAAAACATAATTTATGTAAGAACTTACCTGATAAATTCATTTCTTTCATATTAGCAAGAGTCCATGAGGCCCACCCTTTTGTGGTGGTTATGATTTTTTTGTATAAAGCACAATTATTCCAATTCCTTATTTTTTATGCTTTCGCACTTTTTTCTTATCACCCCACTTCTTGGCTATACGTTAAACTGATTTGTGGGTGTGGTGAGGGGTGTATTTATAGGCATTTTGAGGTTTGGGAAACTTTGCCCCTCCTGGTAGGAATGTATATCCCATACGTCACTAGCTCATGGACTCTTGCTAATATGAAAGAAATGAATTTATCAGGTAAGTTCTTACATAAATTCTGTTATCTATATATTCTGACGACATCTAAGTAACTACCAGCACCTACCTACCTATAATAACCAGGGCATCTAATACTTAGGGTATCACATGGTACTATTTCTCTCTTTTTATGACAACAAAGGTACATTTTTCTCCTACTCTGAGGGAATACCCTTGGTGCTATAGATTTGTCTTCCTACAGTAAGGACCAATCAGCAGCACCACATTGTAACTTTCACTAGTTATCTCTATATCTTGGGAGATAAACTCACAGTATTTAGGGACTCATTCTCCTATGGTATTAAAAGGTATATGTATATATTCTGACGATATCCCAGTTATTACCAGTACCTACTTACCTATGATAACCAGATATATATATATCGGAGGTCATCCATCTGATATAACTCCGGTATACCTCTAACACATTTAGATTGTGACAACCATTAAACCATTTGGTTATTACTTAATACTGTTTGTTCATAACTTACTTCAGGGTACCAAATAAGCAATTTGTAATTTTAATATTCATTTGCCCTTCATTTTTAATATTATTATCATTTAATAAAAGTTAAGTTTTATTCTTCCACTGTGTTTAGCCAATACCTTACTAAATATTATCAAACGTTAAGAGTGCTATTTTTGTACTTCTTGTTTCAGTCCTTTACTGATTATTCTTCGAATGTTCACCAGTACAAGCACCAGTCCCTGGAAATAATTGCTAACCAAGCTAGAATATATATGGGAACGTTTGTCATTTGTAATAAGTAGTGCCATTGGTTCCAATGCTATCGTACTTGCCTTTACACCACCAAGTGAATCAGTGCCGCCCAAATATATAATCGGAAGTCTGGGAGAGCAAGTCCTCCATTAGGATATCCCATACTAAGCTTATCTGTCGATATGCGTGGTTTCCCCCCCTCTCTAGATAAAATATTGTGCCGCCACATTTAACATCTTTATATCGGTTTTATTTAATAGTAAAGGTAACATAAGCAGTGGATATAACAAGCATGGTAGAACTACCATCTTAAGAAGACTAACCCATCGAGATAGTGATAGAGATTTCCAGCTTCTCATCTGGCTCTGGAGTTTGACACACAAAGGCGTTAGGTTGTTAGAGTATAATTTGTTAGGATTGTCTGAAATCTTTATACCAAGGTAAGTGATAGTATGCTTTGCAACAGTGAAGGGGTACAAAAAATCTCCGATTTTTGCATGTTAACCTTGTAGCCTGAAAGAGCGGACATTTTGTAGACCTTCCATAATGGGAGCTATGTGTGTCTCGGGATCCTGTACAAATAAAAGCATATCATCTGCATACAGTGCTAAATACTAGGGATCACCTGCAATATCAATGCCTGGGAAAGTCTGTCTTAATTTAATTGCCAACGGCTCCAGAGCCAGATTGAAAAGAAGGGGGGATAAGGGGCAACCCTGTCTGGTACCCCTTTGTAAGTGTATATTTGGCGAACACATGTTATTGATACATATGTTAGCTACTGGAGAATGGTATAGGCTCTTAATAAATGAGAGGAAGGATCCTGAGAAGTTAAATTTAAGCATTGTGGAGAACATATGTTCCCATTCCACTCTGTCAAAGGCCTTCTCTGCGTCCAAGGACAGCAGGAAGGCCTCCGGTACCCCTAGCTTCCCACCACTCTGTCCCCTATTCAAAAAATGTTGAATTATTTGAAGAACTTTGCGTACATTCTGATCCTCCTGAATTATGTGGGGTAGTATATATTTCAATCTCTCAGCTAAAAGTTTGGTTAGTATTTTATAGTCTGGTGGGTTGTAATGTTGGGGGGTGGTATTGTGTTTTTTTTACAGACAAAAGAGCTGATTACTTTGGGGCATGCCCCGCAAAAAGCCCTTTTAAGGGCTGGTAAAAGAGCTGGTTACTTTTTAATTTAGAATAGGGTAGGGCATTTTTTTATTTTGGGGGGCTTTATTATTTTATTAGGGGGCTTAGAATAGGTGTAATTAGCTTAAATTTCGTGTAATCTTTTTTTATTTTTTGTAATTTAGTGTTTGTTTGTTTTTGTAATTTAGTTTAGTGTATTTAATTGTATTTTAGTTTAGATATTTTTAGTTTATTTAATTTATTGATAGTGTAGGTGTATTTGTAACTTAGGTTAGGATTTATTTTACAGGTAAATTGGTATTTATTTTAACAAGGTAGCTATTAAATACTTATTAACTATTTAATAGCTATTGTACCTAGTTAAAATAAATACCAAGTTACCTGTAAAATAAACATAAACCCTAAAATAGCTACAATGTAATTATTAATTATATTGTAGCTATCTTAGGTTTTATTTTATAGGTAAGTATTTAGTTTTAAATAGGAATAATTTAGTTAATATTATTAATATTATTTAGATTTATTTTAATAATAATTAAGTTAGGGGTGTTAGAGTTAGATAGGATTAATATAGTTAATATATATAATATAACTATATTAACTATATTAACCCTAATATAATTAGGGTTAATATAGTTCATATAGGTGGCGGCGGTATAGGGGGATTAGATTAGGGGTTAATTAATTTAATATAGGTGGTGGCGGTGTAGGGGGATTAGATTAGGGGTTAATACATTTATTAAAGGTGGCGGCGGTGTAGGGGGATTTAGATTACAGGCAAAAGAGCTGATTACTTTGTGACAATGCCCCGCAAAAAGCCCTTTTAAGGGCTGGTAAAAGAGCTGATTACTTTGGGGCAAAGCCCCGCAAAAAGCCCTTTTAAGGGCTGGCAATAGAGCTGTTTACTTTGGGGTAATGCCACGCAAAAAGCCCTTTTCAGGGCTATTTGTAGGGTTAGACTTAGGTATAGTGGTAGGGATATTTTAGTATTTTAAGGGTTAATTAATTTAATATAGGTGGCGGCGGTATAGGGTGATTAGATTAGGGGTTAATAATTTAATATAGGTAGCGGCGGGGTAGGGGGATTAGATTAGGGGTTAATAATTTTAATATAGCTGGCGGCGGGGTAGGAGCTTACATTAGGGGGTAGTTAATGTAGGTGGTGGCGGTGTAAGGGGCTCACATTAGGGGGTAGTTAATGTAGGTGGCGGCGGTGTAAGGGGCTCACATTAGGGGGTAGTTAATGTAGGTGGCGGCATTGTAAGGGGCTCACATTAGGGGGTAGTTAATGTAGGTGGCGGCGGTGTAAGGGGCTCACATTAGGGGGTAGTTAATGTAGGTGGTGGCGGGGTCCGGGAGCGGCGGTTTAGGGGTTAATAACTTTATTAGATGCGGCTGGGTCCGGGAGCGGCGGTTTAGGGGTTAATACATTTATTATTAGGAGAGTGAGGGGGAATAGCGGATAGAGGGTTAGACATGTCGGGCTATGTTTGGGAGGCGTGTTAGACAGTTACGGGAGATTTAATACTTTAGTCAGTTTTTGTAGGTGCCGGCAGATTCTAAAGTGCCGTAAGTCACTGGCGACTCCAGAAATTTGTACTTACGCAGATTTCTGGACATCGCTAGTTTATCCGACTTACGGCACTTTAGCAATTGCCGGCGGGGTATATTGGATAGCTCGAGTTGCGAGCTGAAACTACGGGCGGCGGGGGTTCCCTCGCCTGTGCCGCAAACTACGCCGTATATCGGATCGCGCCCCTAATCTTTCCATGTTCTTTTTTTTCCTATGCGCTAGGTAGGCGATAATATTTCCTGTCAGAACAACCTTAGCTGTGTTCCAAAATAACTCAGGAGTTTCTAGATGTTGTGTATTATTGGTGTGAAAATCATCCCAACATTCTATTAGGTGGTTTTTTAATTCTTGAGAAGTTGCCAAGTATTTAGGAAATCTAAAGGTTCGTCTATTGCTATTGGGTGTGTCTTTATCTATAAAGAGCGCAATAGGGGCATGGTCAGAGACAATTACCTCTCCAATTTTAGTGTAAATAATTTGGGTTATCAGAGAGTTTGAGATAAAAAAGAAGTCAATACTTGACATTGTGGGGGAGGCACGTGAAATGCACGTATAGTCCTTTCCATCTGGATTTAGTTGTCGCCAAATGTCTGCAACATCCAGGAAAGTCCCCAGCAATGCAAAAAATTCCAGTTCAAATTTGTCAAATATTTTAGTTATGCCCTTTTGTATCAGTTCACTGGTTTCTTGGAGTCTATCATAATGAGAGTTAGGGTTTTGTAGTCTCCTCGGCATGGATCTCACCAGCTTTGGAAATGGATGATCTGTATCCTGTGTGCGCTGGTTCCCACTCCGACAGCTCCGATCCGCCACGCAGTTCCAACAGTTGTTGGTTGCCGACTCCCTGGGTAAATTGCGGTGCGTAGGTACTCCCTTGGGTAAAGTTATTGCCGGTACAATCTGATCCACTCAAAGGACGTGTTGAGTCCGATAGTCCAGGACCCTATGATGGTTTTTTGCACTTTTCCTTGTCTTGTGCTGTTGCAGAGCACTTGGTTGAGAGTCAGACGGGCCCCGGGGGTGGAGTGGTGACAAGCTCCTGTTAAAAATCGAGGCCTACGAGCCAAGAATCCTCTATTTCTGGCAGCACATTCTACCAAAGATATTAAACGGGCTGAGGAGATATAAAAAAACAAAAACGATGGTTCAGAATAGAGTTTTTAGGCCACCGATAGTGGAACTCCACTTTTTTGCTGCTATCCTCTAAGCCCTCCCACCGGAAGTCATTCCGGTCAAATTTGAAATTCACATAGATGAATTACATCATTGAATAGAAACATATTTGTAATATTCCTGCATTGGCAAAAATGCTTCTAGGAAAAGTTATAACTGTTTTAGTGTTAACATTTTTCTCTGCACGTGCATGTGAAGCATAGCTAGATATATTGCTAGTGCACAAGCATTTTATATACTGCAGCTGCTCAGAGTACAAGCGGGGCTTGTTTTATGTTGTCAATTGAGTCATTATCAGATGGTACAAGCACCTAAGGCTCTCTGAGCAAGTACTGTGTTTAAAATGCTAGTGCACAGTGCATACTTAAATACACTTTTGAAAAGGCTATAGCTTTGTATTAAAAGCATTTTTGCTAATACATGTATAATACAAAAATGCTTCTTTTAAAAACTGAAATGCATCCATGTGAATTGAAATTTAGGCTGGACTGTCCCTTTAAGGATCACAAACTCCCATAGTATCTGGGAGTGCGCTGGAGGACTCAGGTGTGTATACTCCTGTTGTCACTGCTCCACATGTTTAAAGAGCTGTTTGACTTTTTGCGACTTTTATACAGACGTTGCCAAACTGAGACCTAGATTTGGAGTTTGGCGGTAGCCGTGAAAACCAGCGTTAGAGGCTCCTAACGCTGGTTTTAGGCTACCGCCGGTATTTTGAGTCACTCAAAATAGGGTCTAACGCTCACTTTCCAGCCGCGACTTTTCCATACCGCAGATCCCCTTACGTAAATTGTGTATCCTATCTTTTCAATGGGATTTTTATAACTCCGGTATTTAGAGTCGTTTCTGAAGTGAGCGTTAGACATCTAACGACAAAACTCCAGCCGCAGGAAAAAAGTCAGTAGTTAAGAGCTTTCTGGGCTAACGCCGGTTTATAAAGCTCTTAAATACTGTACTCTAAAGTACACTAACACCCATAAACTACCTATGTACCCCTAAACCGAGGTCCCCCCACATCGCTGACACTCTAAAAAAAATTTTTAACCCCTAATCTGCCGACTGCCACCTACGTTATACTTATGTACCCCTAATCTGCTGCCCCTAACACCGCCGACCCCTGTATTATATTTATTAACCCCTAACCTGCCCCCCCACAACGTCGCCTCCACCTGCCTACACTTATTAACCCCTAATCTGCCGACCGGACCTGAGCGCTACTATAATAAAGTTATTAACCACTAATCCGCCTCACTAACCCTATAATAAATAGTATTAACTCCTAATCTGCCCTCCCTAACATCGCCGACACCTAACTTCAATTATTAACCCCTAATCTGCCGACCGGAGCTCACCGCTATTCTAATAAATGTATTAACCCCTAAAGCTAAGTCTAACCCTAACACTAACACCCCCCTAAATTAAATATAATTTTAATCTAACGAAATTAATTAACTCTTATTAAATAAATTATTCCTAATTAAAGCTAAATACTTACCTGTAAAATAAATCCTAATATAGCTACAATATAAATTATAATTATATTATAGCTATTTTAGGATTAATATTTATTTTACAGGTAACTTTGTATTTATTTTAACCAGGTACAATAGCTAAATTAGTTAAAATAATTACAAATTTACCTGTAAAAGAAATCCTAACCTAAGTTACAATTAAACCTAACACTATACTATCAATAAATTAATTAAATAAACTACCTACAATTAACCTAACACTACACTATCAATAAATTAATTAAATACAATTCCTACAAATAAATACAATTAAATAAACTTGCTAAAGTACAAAAAATAAAAAAGAACTAAGTTACAAAAAATAAAAAAATATTTACAAACATAAGAAAAATATTACAACAATTTTAAACTAATTACACCTACTCTAAGCCCCCTAATAAAATAACAAAGCCCCCCAAAATAAAAAAATGCCCTACCCTATTCTAAATAACTAACGTTCAAAGCTCTTTTACCTTACCAGCCCTGAACAGGGCCCTTTGCGGGGCATGCCCCAAGAAATACAGCTCTTTTGCCTGTAAAAAAAACATACAATACCCCCCCCAACATTACAACCCACCACCCACATACCCCTAATCTAACCCAAACCCCCCTTAAATAAACCTAACACTAAGCCCCTGAAGATCTTCCTACCTTATCTTCACCATACCAGGTTCACCGATCCGTCCTGAAGAGCTCCTCCGATGTCCTGATCCAAGCCCAAGTGGGGGGCTGAAGAGGTCCATGATCCGGATGAAGTCTTCTATCAACGGCATCTTCAATCTTCTTTCTTCCGGATCCATCTTGCAGACCTCCGACGCGGAACATCCTGCTGGCCCGACGGACTAACGACGAATGACGGTTCCTTTAAGGGACGTCATCCAAGATGGCGTCCCTCGAATTCCGATTGGCTGATAGGATTCTATCAGCCAATCGGAATTAAGGTAGGAATATTCTGATTGGCTGATGGAATCAGCCAATCAGAATCAAGTTCAATCCGATTGGCTGATCCAATCAGCCAATCAGATTGAGCTCGCATTCTATTGGCTGATCGGAACAGCCAATAGATTGCGAGCTCAATCTGATTGGCTGATTGAATCAGCCAATCGGATTGAACTTGAATCTGATTGGCTGATTCCATCAGCCAATCAGAATATTCCTACCTTAATTCCGATTGGCTGATAGAATCCTATCAGCCAATCGGAATTCGAGGGACGCCATCTTGGATGACGTCCCTTAAAGGAACCGTCATTCGTTGTTAGTCCGTCGGGCCAGCAGGATGTTCCGCGTCGGAGGTCTGCAAGATGGATCCGGAAGAAAGAAGATTGAAGATGCCGTTGATAGAAGACTTCATCCGGATCATGGACCTCTTCAGCTCCCGCTTGGATGAAGACTTCATCCGGATCATGGACTTCTTCAGCCCCCCGCTTGGGCTTGGATCAGGACATCGGAGGAGCTCTTCAGGACGGATCGGTGAACCTGATATGGTGAAGATAAGGTAGGAAGATCTTCAGGGGCTTAGTGTTAGGTTTATTTAAGGGGGGTTTGGGTTAAATTAGGGGTATGTGGGTGGTGGGTTGTAATGTTGGGGGGGGGGGGGTATTGTATGTTTTTTTTACAGGCAAAAGAGCTGTATTTCTTGGGGCATGCCCCGCAAAGGGCCCTGTTCAGGGCTGGTAAGGTAAAAGAGCTTTGAACTTTAGTTATTTAGAATAGGGTAGGGCATTTTTTTATTTTGGGGGGCTTTGTTATTTTATTAGGGGGCTTAGAGTAGGTGTAATTAGTTTAAAATTGTTGTAATATTTTTTTTATGTTTGTAAATATTTTTTTATTTTTTGTAACTTAGTTCTTTTTTATTTTTTGTACTTTAGCAAGTTTATTTAATTGTATTTATTTGTAGGAATTGTATTTAATTAATTTATTGATAGTGTAGTGTTAGGTTAATTGTAGGTAGTTTATTTAATTAATTTATTGATAGTATAGTGTTAGGTTTAACTGTAACTTAGGTTAGGATTTCTTTTACAGGTACATTTGTAATTATTTTAACTAATTTAGCTATTGTACCTGGTTAAAATAAATACAAAGTTACCTGTAAAATAAATATTAATCCTAAAATAGCTATAATATAATTATAATTTATATTGTAGCTATATTAGGATTTATTTTACAGGTAAGTATTTAGCTTTAATTAGGAATAATTTATTTAATAAGAGTTAATTAATTTCGTTAGATTAAAATTATATTTAAGTTAGGGGGGTGTTAGTGTTAGGGTTAGACTTAGCTTTAGGGGTTAATACATTTATTAGAATAGCGGTGAGCTCCAGTCGGCAGATTAGGGGTTAATAATTGAAGTTAGGTGTCGGCGATGTTAGGGAGGACAGATTAGGGGTTAATACTATTTATTATAGGGTTAGTGAGGCGGATTAGGGGTTAATAACTTTATTATAGTAGCGCTCAGGTCCGGTCGGCAGATTAGGGGTTAATAAGTGTAGGCAGGTGGAGGCGACGTTGGGGGGGGCAGATTAGGGGTTAATAAATATAATATAGGGGTCGGCGATGTTAGGGCAGCAGATTAGGGGTACATAGGGATAATGTAAGTAGCGGCGGTTTACGGAGCGGCAGATTAGGGGTTAATAATAATATGCAGGGGTCGGCGATAGCGGGGGCGGCAGATTAGGGGTTAATAAGTGTAAGGTTAGGGGTGTTTAGACTCGGGGTACATGTTAGGGTGTTAGGTGCAGACGTAGGAAGTGTTACCGCATAGCAAACAATGGGGCTGCGTTAGGAGCTGAACGCGGCTTTTTTGCAGGTGTTAGGTTTTTTTTCAGCTCAAACAGCCCCATTGTTTCCTATGGGAGAATCGTGCACGAGCACGTTTTTGAGGCTGGCCGCGTCCGTAAGCAACTCTGGTATCGAGAGTTGAAGCTGCGTTAAAAATACTCTACGCTCCTTTTTTGGAGCCTAACGCAGCCTTTATGTGGACTCTCAATACCAGAGTTCTTTTTATGGTGCGGCCAGAAAAAAGCCGGCGTTAGTTTTTTGGGTCGTTACCAACAAAACTCCAAATCTAGCGGTGAGACATGTTTGAGTCCCTTCGGTAGATCTGTGATGGAAGCTATTATTACGTTTCTTTGTGGCCATGATATTTGCACATATTACCACAGATTTTCAATGTGCTGTGATAGAAGCCTTTTAGCTGATATTCTGCACCTTGTGATGTTTTTACTTTTGTATTTTGTACTTTATGGGGTAAAATTAAAGGGACATTAAACACTTTGGGATGGTAATATAAAATGATAAATTGTATATATATAACAACTCAGCAATATACTTTCATTATTTATTTTGTCCTCTTTGCTGTAATTCCATTCTGAAATTGTGAGCTTTTCAGTTCCTGTTAGAAATGGAAGTACAGAACACTGTTAAATCCAGCACAACCATTGGCTGCACACTCTAATGACCTATGTATAACTGTCCCTAATTGGCCACAGCAGAGAAGGTAACACAAGTTACAACATGGCAGCTCCCAGTGTTTTATAGACACTAAAACTTTACACTTATTTTGTCACTTTTTAAACAACTAATGAAACTTTAAAAAATACATCTACATGTTAGTCATGGACTAATCTTTTCTTTGAATGCATCATTCTATCTAGGATGTATTTAGTGTTTAATGTCCCTTTAACAAATGCCGGGCGGACATGATTCGCTGCAGTGAATCGTGTCCAACTGGCATCGCTAAATGCCGACAGCATTGCACTAGCATTTTTTGTGAAATGCTTGTGCAATGCCGCCCCCTGTACATTCGTGGCTAAAAGGTGGCGGACAAGTTAAGGAGCAGTGGTCTTATGACCGCTGCTTCAAGTTTCCAGTGAGCCGGAAACTACGGGGTTAGATTGCAAAATCCGCTGCTTGTTCTGTTTAATGCATTGTATAGGTTGGGTTTTTGTGTCAATCCTGTTGAATAATATTATTATTTTTTGGTTAAATGAAATGATTGATTTTGAGAATATTTTATATGCTGAATTCCCTTTTTATATGAATGTATTATCCTTTACACACTTAGCTTATGATATAACATCAGATGTTCTATAACTTGCTCTGTTGACAAAAAAACGTAAAGAGAAATTCTGATGCAAACATGAGATGCTCTTATTGGTCAGCATACTTAGGGCTAGATTAGGAGTGGTGCACTTACTGTTGCGTGCAAGTAAAACGTTTTTTTTTTTTAAATTTAAATCATTTTTATTTAATTATTGCATAGTATAAACAAAAACAGTAACATAGGATGGAAATTACTCAATTGTGAACTAGGTCAGTAGTCCTTCCGCCTTCTGAGTTGAATGAGGAACGTTGTATGGTGGTCTGAATCAGTAGTTGTTTGGGTGGTTCGAATGATAACAAAGAATACCTATAGCTCACTTCACATAAACAACTGATTAATAATTGCACATTGGATCTCATGTGAAATTCCTCAGACAAGGCGTAGGAGGGGGGATGGTGGAGAGGTGGTGGAAAGGGGGTAAAGATTAAGATACGGGTAGCAATTGTTGGTAGGAGGGAAGTGGATGTGGGTGCTGGTTAGTTAGTGGGGTGTATGAACAGAGTATAACTGCCGTATGGGTTCCCAAAAGATATGCTAGGTTGTTTTTTGTTCCCAAATAAAAATAACATTGAGGATCGCTTCTGAGTTCTCCTGAAAGCTATAGTGATTTTTTTTCTAGTGATAGGACATAGTCTACTGTCATACACGAAGGAATGTATATGTGTTAAATAGGGGTTTTTGACAATGTCTGACCCAGCTTAACAGTAGGAACTTCAGGTTGTTTTATGTGAAAAATATATAATGATAAATTGTTGCTATGTGACAGTAAGGATAACAACTATATATTATAGCATTTAGTTATCCTACTGTCCTTTTTATAGCCAAGAATAATTCTGTCAGTTCACAAAGATGTTACAGTGACTATCTTATCACTTGGCATGAGACACAGGAAGCTTGACTAAATAATGTAAAATGCTATGACAGTTTTGGCAAACAGTCTAGTTAATGCAAGAGTGAACACAAGCAATCTTACATAAGTCAGATTCAACACAGGAGATATATTAGATTAGATTGAAACAGCCTTGCAATTATACGACCTGGTATTCCCTGACTTCTTTGTCAAGCTGCTTCGATGTCTTGACCTGTTTCTTCCGGAGCCAGAGTAGATGGCGTTTAAAGCTGCAGGAGCTGCTCAGCGAGCTGGGGGAGAAGGAGTATGGTCGTAGCTGATGACGTCAGCGACTGCTTGCAGGCTCCGAGTCTGTAAGTTGTGGAAGCACTGCAGATCAACTTTAGAGTAGGAAGCAAGAAAGTACTTTGGTGTGGCTGAAGGTAGTCAGCAGGAAACACCAGAATAGGGAAAAGGCTAGAGCTTCAGTGTAGACAATCTGCAGGATATTAGGCTTCAACAATAATCCAGCAACGTATGCTGGTAGGGAGGTACCTTAAATAGCTGTGAGGAAGTGATTAATTAGTTCTAAAAGGTGCAGTGTAGGAGGTGAGGAGAAAGGTCTTGACATAGTCCCCCCAAAAAGGACAAGGCCTATCTGGATTCCATCTATGGAATAGAGATATCAACCTGGGAGCGATGATGTTAGTCGCAGGTTCCCAGGAATCCTCGGCATGATCATAGCCAGACCAATGAACAAGATACTCCAGAGAGCCATTACGAAATCTAGAATCCAAGATGCTGTGAACATCATATTCAGTCTCCGCTGCTTGCGATATGGCATGGGAGTTGGAAGCTAGGGAAGTGTCATTAGTGAGGCAGGGTTTGACAAGTGAAATGTGGAATGTGGGATGTAATTTACAGGAGTCGGGAAGTTGCAAAGTGACCGTTGTGGGGTTGGAGATAGCTACTATTGGGAAAGGTCCGATGAATAATTTGCTAAGTTTCCTTGATGGTATCTACAACCTTAAGTTTTTAGTTGAAAGCCAGACCAACTGCCCGACTTGGTATGATGGTTGTGGTCTATGATGGAGGTCAAAGTATTGCTTGTGTGAAGCTTGGGCATGCTTGATATTGTTCTCAATTATAGAGAAAGCACTTGAGATGCTATTCACAGTGTCGTTGACTTGGGGACAGGTGGTTACAATTCGGGGGTAGTAGTTGATCCAAGGGTGTATCCCATAATTAATGAAGAAAGGACTATGAGCAGTTGTAGTGTTAGTAGCACTGTTGTAGGCAAATTCCACCAACGGTAGGTAGGTAGCCCAGTTGTCCTGTTGATTAGATATTCTTCAATCCATTGATTCGTCCCTCTCAGTCTGACTGTTGGTCTGTGGGTGGTAGGATGTGCTGAGCTTCTGAGACATATGTAGGGATTTGCAATATTTTTAGTGGTGAGACCAAGTGAAAACAGAGAGTCCCTACCGATCTTGATTTTCTTTAGTATGGGACAGGCCTTAACTTCATGTTCACTTGACGCGCAGTAGATACAGAGATTTAACATTTGTCTCCTATTCTTTTCTTCCATGGTGATTGGGCCTTTGAGGAAGCCAATATCCATAGGTTTTTTTTTAAATTGAGCTATAAAGTATTCAACTGGATGTTTTCCCTGTTTTAGTGCCCTTTGGGAAATCTCAGCTGAGTTTTGCCTAAGGGGTCATCATATATGAAGGAGAGTGCCTTAAAAAATTATCAAGGGAGTTAAGGAGTCGATCTTGTGTCTCATAGTAAGAATCAGCCCATGCTCATGGCTCCCCCCTCAGATATGAGATAATGGTCAAAACTTTTACTCTATCAGTGGAGTAAGTCTTTGGTTTAAGTTCAAATAGTAGTAGGCAGGCGTTCCTAAATTCTTTGAATAAAGACCTGTTACCACTGAATTTGTCCGGTAAAGAAACCTGGGGTTCAGGCATATTATCTGTAGCATAGGTTTTAGCTGCATAAAGTTCTGTAAGGCAAGTTTTAACAGTTTGATTTTCTGTGAGTAAATCTCTGATGCTCTGCGTGAGAGCTTCAACACACTGTGTGAGTTCTACAACCTGATTTGCCACATCTGCTGGATCGATTTTCCTTATTAAGGGGCTGAATTATTATGTCATACATGAAGGAATGTATATGTGTTAAATAGGCGTTTTGGACAAAGAATGTCTGACCCAGCTTAAAGGGACAGTCTACACCAGAATTCTTATTGTTTTAAAATATAGATAATCCTTTTTTTACCCATTCCCCAGTTTTGCATAACCAACACAGTTATATTTATATATTTTTTACCTCTGTGATTATCTTGTATCTAAGCCTCTGCAAACTGCCCCTTTATTTCAGTTATCAGTGATGGCTCCCAGGTAACTTCACGTGCATGAGCACAGTGTTATCTATATGAAAAACATGAACTAACACCCTCTAGTGGTGAAAAACCTGTTAAAATGCATTCTTAAGAGGCGGCCTTCAAGGTCTAAGAAAATAGCATATGAACCTCCTAGGTTAAGCTTTCAACTAAGAATACCAAGAGAACAAATAAAAATTGGTGATAAAAGTAAATTGGAAAATTGTTTAAAATTACATGCCCTATCTGAATCATGAAAGTTTTTTTGGACTATACTGTCCCTTTAACAGTAGGAACTTCAGGTTGTTTTATGTGAAAAATATATAATGAGAAATTGTTGTTATGTGACAGTAGGGATAACAGCTATACTCTATAGCATGTAGTTATCCTACTGTCCTTTTTATAGCCAAGAATAATTCTGTCAGTTCACAAAGATGTTAGAGTGACTATCTTATCACTTGGCATGAGATACAGGAAGCTTGACTAAATAATGTAAAATGCTATGACAGTTTTGGCAAACAGTCTAGTTAATGCTAGAGTGAACACAAGCAATCTTACATAAGTCAGATTCAACACAGGAGTTACATTAGATTAGATTGAAACAGCCTTGCAATTACACAACCTGGTATTCCCTGACTTCTTTGACAAGCTGCTTCAAAAAAAACCTAACATTACAAAAAAAACAAACACTAAAATTACAAAAAATTTAAAAAACACACAGGCCTAGATTTAGAGTTCGGCGGTAGCCGTCAAAACCAGCGTTAGAGGCTCCTAACGCTGGTTTTGGCCGCCCGCTGGTATTTGGAGTCAGTGATTAAAGGGTCTAACGCTCACTTTACAGCCGCGACTTTTCCATACCGCAGATCCCCCTACGCCATTTGCGTAGCCTATCTTTTCAATGGGATCTTTCTAACGCTGGTATTTAGAGTCGTTTCTGCAGTGAGCGTTAGAGCTCTAACGACAAGATTCCAGCCGCCTGAAAAAAGCAGGAGTTAAGAGCTTTCTGGCTAACGCCGGTTCATAAAGCTCTTAACTACTGTACCCTAAAGTACACTAACACCCATAAACTACCTATGTACCCCTAAACCGAGGTCCCCCCACATCGCCGCCACTCGATTAAAATTTTTAACCCCTAATCTGCCGACCGCCACCTACGTTATACTTATGTACCCCTAATCTGCTGCCCCTAACCCCGCCGACCCCTATATTATATTTATCAACCCCTAACTTGCCCCACACAACGTCGCCGCAAGCTACTTAAAATAATTAACCCCTAATCTTCCGACCGCAAATCGCCGCCACCTACGTTATCCCTATGTACCCCTAATCTTCTGCCCCTAACATCGCCGACCCCTATGTTATATTTATTAACCCCTAATCTGCCCCCCACAACGTCGCCGACACCTACCTACACTTATTAACCCCTAATCTGCCGAGCGGACCTGAGCGCTACTATAATAAAGTTATTAACCCCTAATCCGCCTCACTAACCCTATCATAAATAGTATTAACCCCTAATCTGCCCTCCCTAACATCGCCGACACCTACCTTCAATTATTAACCCCTAATCTGCCGACCGGAGCTCACCGCTATTCTAATAAATGTATTAACCCCTAAAGCTAAGTCTAACCCTAACACTAACACCCCCCTAAGTTAAATATAATTTTTATCTAACGAAATAAATTAACTCTTATTAAATAAATGATTCCTATTTAAAGCTAAATACTTACCTGTAAAATAAATCCTAATATAGCTACAATATAAATTACATTTATATTATAGCTATTTTAGGATTAATATTTATTTTACAGGTAACTTTGTATTTATTTTAACCAGGTACAATAGCTATTAAATAGTTAAGAACTATTTAATAGTTACCTAGTTAAATTAATTACAAATTTACCTGTAAAATAAATCCTAACCTAAGATATAATTAAACCTAACACTACCCTATCAATAAAATAATTAAATAAACTACCTACAATTACCTACAATTAACCTAACACTACACTATCAATAAATTAATTAAACACAATTGCTACAAATAAATACAATTAAATAAACTATCTAAAGTACAAAAAATAAAAAAGAACTAAGTTACAGAAAATAAAAAAATATTTACAAACATAAGAAAAATATTACAACAATTTTAAACTAATTACACCTACTCTAAGCCCCCTAATAAAATAACAAAGACCCCCAAAATAAAAAATTCCCTACCCTATTCTAAAATACAAAAATTACAAGCTCTTTTACCTTACCAGCCCTGAACAGGGCCCTTTGCGGGGCATGCCCCAAGAATTTCAGCTCTTTTGCCTGTAAAAAAAAACATACAATACCCCCCCCCCAACATTACAACCCACCACCCACATACCCCTAATCTAACCCAAACCCCCCTTAAATAAACCTAACACTAAGCCCCTGATGATCTTCCTACCTTGTCTTCACCATGCCAGGTTCACCGATCCGTCCTGGCTCCAAGATCTTCATCCAACCCAAGCGGGGGTTGGCGATCCATAATCCGGTGCTCCAAAGTCTTCCTCCTATCCGGCAAGAAGAGGACATCCGGACCGGCAAACATCTTCTCCAAGCGGCATCTTCTATGTTCTTCCATCCGATGACGACCGGCTCCATCTTGAAGACCTCCAGCGCGGATCCATCCTCTTCTTCCGACGACTAGACGACGAATGACGGTTCCTTTAAGGGACGTCATCCAAGATGGCGTCCCTCTAATTCCGATTGGCTGATAGGATTCTATCAGCCAATCGGAATTAAGGTAGGAATTTTCTGATTGGCTGATGGAATCAGCCAATCAGAATCAAGTTCAATCCGATTGGCTGATCCAATCAGCCAATCAGATTGAGCTCGCATTCTATTGGCTGTTCCGATCAGCCAATACAATGCGAGCTCAATCTGATTGGCTGATTGGATCAGCCAATCGGATTGAACTTGATTCTGATTGGCTGATTCCATCAGCCAATCAGAAAATTCCTACCTTAATTCCGATTGGCTGATAGAATCCTATCAGCCAATCGGAATTAGAGGGACGCCATCTTGGATGACGTCCCTTAAAGGAACCGTCATTCGTCGTCTAGTCGTCGGAAGAAGAGGATGGATCCGCGCTGGAGGTCTTCAAGATGGAGCCGGTCGTCATCGGATGGAAGAACATAGAAGATGCCGCTTGGAGAAGATGTTTGCCGGTCCGGATGTCCTCTTCTTGCCGGATAGGAGGAAGACTTTGGAGCACCGGATTATAGATCGCCAACCCCCGCTTGGGTTGGATGAAGATCTTGGAGCCAGGACGGATCGGTGAACCTGGCATGGTGAAGACAAGGTAGGAAGATCATCAGGGGCTTAGTGTTAGGTTTATTTAAGGGGGGTTTGGGTTAGATTAGGGGTATGTGGGTGGTGGGTTGTAATGTTGGGGGGGGGGTATTGTATGTTTTTTTTTACAGGCAAAAGAGCTGAAATTCTTGGGGCATGCCCCGCAAAGGGCCCTGTTCAGGGCTGGTAAGGTAAAAGAGCTTGTAATTTTTGTATTTTAGAATAGGGTAGGGAATTTTTTATTTTGGGGGTCTTTGTTATTTTATTAGGGGGCTTAGAGTAGGTGTAATTAGTTTAAAATTGTTGTAATATTTTTCTTATGTTTGTAAATATTTTTTTATTTTCTGTAACTTAGTTCTTTTTTATTTTTTGTACTTTAGATAGTTTATTTAATTGTATTTATTTGTAGCAATTGTGTTTAATTAATTTATTGATAGTGTAGTGTTAGGTTAATTGTAGGTAATTGTAGGTAGTTTATTTAATTATTTTATTGATAGGGTAGTGTTAGGTTTAATTATAACTTAGGTTAGGATTTATTTTACAGGTAAATTTGTAATTAATTTAACTAGGTAACTATTAAATAGTTCTTAACTATTTAATAGCTATTGTACCTGGTTAAAATAAATACAAAGTTACCTGTAAAATAAATATTAATCCTAAAATAGCTATAATATAAATGTAATTTATATTGTAGCTATATTAGGATTTATTTTACAGGTAAGTATTTAGCTTTAAATAGGAATCATTTATTTAATAAGAGTTAATTTATTTCGTTAGATAAAAATTATATTTAACTTAGGGGGGTGTTAGTGTTAGGGTTAGACTTAGCTTTAGGGGTTAATACATTTATTAGAATAGCGGTGAGCTCCGGTCGGCAGATTAGGGGTTAATAATTGAAGGTAGGTGTCGGCGATGTTAGGGAGGGCAGATTAGGGGTTAATACTATTTATGATAGGGTTAGTGAGGCGGATTAGGGGTTAATAACTTTATTATAGTAGCGCTCAGGTCCGGTCGGCAGATTAGGGGTTAATAAGTGTAGGTAGGTGTCGGCGACATTGTGGGGGGCAGATTAGGGGTTAATAAATATAACATAGGGGTCGGCGATGTTAGGGCAGCAGATTAGGGGTACATAGGGATAACGTAGGTGGCGGCGGTTTACGGAGCGGCAGATTAGGGGTTAAAAGTGTAATGCAGGGGTCAGCGATAGCGGGGGCGGCAGATTAGGGGTTAATAAGTGTAAGGCTAGGGGTGTTTAGACTCGGGGTACATGTTAGAGTGTTAGGTGCAGACGTAGGAAGTGTTTCCCCATAGGAAACAATGGGGCTGCGTTAGGAGCTGAACGCTGCTTTTTTGCAGGTGTTAGGTTTTTTTTCAGCTCAAACAGCCCCATTGTTTCCTATGGGAGAATCGTGCACGAGCACGTTTTTGAGGCCGGCCGCGTCCGTAAGCAACTCTGGTATCGAGAGTTGTATTTGCGGTAAAAATGCTCTACGCTCCTTTTTTGGAGCCTAACGCAGCATTTGTTTGAACTCTCGATACCAGAGTTAAATTTATGGTGCGGCCAGAAAAAAACCCGCGGAGCGTTAACAGCCCTTTTACCGCCAAACTCCAAATCTAGCCGTAAGATTGCAAAAAATAATAAACGAAATTATCCAAAATAATAAAAAATTAAATCTAATCTAATACTACTATAAAAACAAAAAAGCTACCCCAATATAAAAACACCCCCTAAGCTAACAATAAACTACTAATAGCCCTTAAAAGGGCCTTTTGTAGGTCATTGCCCTGAAGCAATCAGCTCTTTTACCTAAAAAATTATAAAGTCCCCCCTAACAGTAAACCCCCCCACCCAACCGCCCCAAAATTAAAAACCTAAGTCTAAAAAACCTAAGTCTAAAAACCTAATCTCGTGAAGCGTAGAAGGTGGATGGATAATAGATCAGGTTGCTATTTTTCAGGTAACCTCAGAGGGGTTACGGAGGATAGGAGGTTGTAGGTGTTTCTTTGCAAATTTATGAGCCACTTCTGACCAGCTTTTTCTTTGAGGTCTCGGGAGGGTAGTTGATTCCGGCTTGGAGGGAGTGGATGAGGTTGTAGCTTCATCAGGGATGTTTATCAGGTTGCAGAAATTAGCCAAGTCGCCGGGTGTTTTGCATTCAATCCGTTTCCCATTTTTGGTAGCTTAAAGTGAGACTGGAAAACCTCATCTATAGGGGATCTTCAATGATCTGAGATGGAAAGTTAGGGTTGAGAAGTCTCTACATTTCTTCAGAGTTCTAGCGGAAAGATCTTGGAAAATTTGGATCTTTGTGCCTAGGTATGAGAAATTTTGTTGTGACCTAGCAAAGTTTAGTATTTTGCCTTTGTCTCTGAAGCTTTGAAAGCACACCACAATTTTCCTAGGAGGTTGATTGTTTCTAGGTTTACTTTGGAGAGACCGATGAGCCCTTTTGAGGGGTATTTCAGAGATAATTATGGAGTTGGTGATAGCCAGTGATTGGAAAAGCTCTTGTAGGTAGTTCTGGATTGCGTCAGATAAGATTGTCTCAGGGAATCCTCTTATGCGAAGGTCGTTGCGTCTCCTATGATTTTCTATATTGTCTATCTTGGATTCAAGATCTAAAATTTGAGCTTGTTGCTGTAGTAGTGTTTGAGACATGTCTGTCATATCTTTGTTTAGCTCCTCACGGTCTTCTTCGAGGACTTCAACTCTAGAGCCCAGGTCATTAATATCTTTTTTAAGGTCGGCGCATTCTATGCGAATGCATGTTTTCACCTGGACAATAAGTGCGTTCATAGCTTTTTTTATTTTTTATTTTATTTATGTTCCAGCACAGAAAAAACACAGAACATGTACATAACACCTTGAAAAAAAAAACACAAAAAACAATAACAACAAACTTTAAACATGTAAACCATATGAACATTCTCCTTCAGCCACTAAAACAAAAAAATCAAATAGTATAAAATATACAGTTATGTTCCTATAACCCAAGTACAAGGTAAAAAAAAAAAGTAGATCTATATTTTTCCTTTCCATGTGCTGGTATTTTCTATTTTATCTTTAAAAAAATCAGCAAAAGAAATAACAAAACATTTCTCTTAAGCAATTACATTCTTTGAACCTTCCCTAATCCTATGAGGTTCAAATTTCATTTGCTACAGTATATTAACCTCACTTCCTATCAAGACCTAGGTACCAGAGAAAGGAGTTCTAGGGACAAGTCCAATCAACTGATCACCCCAGCCCCAAAAATCCCCAGGGGAAGAGGGAAAAAACCCCCCCAGAAAAAAACAGAAAAGGGGTAGATGACCATACTCCTAATAGCACAAGTTCTGAATTTCTGAATGGAAAATCAAATATTCTATCTCATTGACAGGAAGCGTTTTAATAAATATTGACCACTTTTTAAAAAAGCGTCCGATATCCGGTTCCTTGTTAATGTTGGTGTCTATCTGTTCCAGCATACACTCATCTAGATTACGAGTTTTGCGTTAGAGGCTATGCGGTGCTAACAAGCAGTTTTCTCTCACAGTTCACTTACCTGCAGCGCTGGTATTACGAGTTTTTACAAACCCGTCGTTAAAAGACAAGATGTGAGCGTTGAGCAAAATTTTGCTCTTTACCGCACTCCAATACCAGCGCTGCTTAAGTCAGCGGTGAGCTGGACGTACATGCACAATTTCCCCATAGGAATCAACAGGGGAGAGCCAGCTGAGAAAAAGTCTAACACCTACCAAAAAGCAGCGTAGAACTCAGTAACGCAGCCCCATTGATTCCTATGGGGAAATAAAATTTATGTCTACACCTAACACCCTAACATGATCCCTGAGTCTAAACACCCCTAATCTTACACTTATTAACCCCTAATCTGCCGCCCCCAACATCGCCGACACCTACATTATATTTATTAACCCCTAATCTGCCGCTCCGGACACCGCCGCCACCTACATTATACTTATGAACCCCTAATCTGCTGCCCCCAACTACATTATATTTATTAACCCCTAATCTGCCGCCCCCAATGTCGCCGCCACCTACCTACACTTATTAACCCCTAATCTGCTGCCCCCAACGTCGTCGCCACTATAATAAACATATTAACCCCTAAACCGTTGCACTCCCGCCTCGCAAACATTAGTTAAATATTATTAACCCCTAATCTGCCGTCCCTAACATCGCCGCCACCTACCTACATTTATTAACCTCTAATCTGCCGCCCCAACGTTGCCACCACTATACTAAATGTATTAACCCCTAAACCTAAGTCTAACCCTAACACCCCCTAACTTAAATATAGTGTAAATAAGTCTAAATACAATTCCTGTCATTAACTGCATTATTCCTATTTAAAACTAAATACTTACCTATAAAATAAACCCTAAGCTAGCTACAATATAACTAATAGTTACATTGTATCTAGCTTAGGGTTTATTTTTATTTTACAGGCAAGTTTGTATTTATTTTAACTAGGTAGAATAGTTATTAAATAGTTATTAACTATTTAATAACTACTAAATATAGGGGGTGTGAGAGAGTAGGTAATATTGCTAATTTGCTTTAAATGGTGCCACCCTTATAGTAAATATAAAGTATAAAAGAAAGATAGAAAAAAATACCAGGGTATATAAGATTACCCTAGAACAGCAAGGGAATAAACGGCACACATAGAAGACTTTCAAAAATTTATTTATAATAATTTCCCAAAAATACACTTAAGTATATAGCGATATCTTATCTGTCAATATCAGTTACCACTAAAGACAGCAAAATCTAAAACATTTTAAGTGCACTTAGACCTAATACTTTCCCTATGCTATAAATTACAAAAAGACATCATAAACAATAAGGGGTTAACCAGAAAACTCATGTTTATAACGAATGTTACATAGAATCTAATGTTTATAGGACATTTATAGTAAGTAGGCAAAATACATGTTAAACATATGGCTGCAGTCCAAACAGAGGTGAACTATATTATGTATCAAAAAGCGCTTGTTTTTCCTCTTTATATATACCAGGGAATCTTCTCTTAAGGCAAATAAATGTGCCGCAAGTAGTACTGCTGGATAAAGAGTCTCTAGCAAGTGTAATAATTCAGTTGGAAAACACAGCATATACTTAGCTTAAGTCCTCCGGTTTTTGTTGTTTCCACTTGTCTTCTGCTTGCAAGCACCTGTGATGATTACTTGGCGTGTGACATCAGCAATAGTGGGAGTGGTCTCTCGTCACCAGGGACTATGAGTGGCTATAGACAGAAGGATCCATTTGAATCAATTTTGCATTGTAAGTTTTGCCAAGAACTTTGACAAATGACTGTATCGCAAAGTTATGTATATGTTCACCTATCGTATAGGCACATCTTCCATTGCACTCCAATAGCACACTCCTCAAAACCACTTACTCCACTGTCGGAGTCACACCTGGAAGATTCGTAGCTCACTTTAAAGGTACAGCTGCATGTATAGAGCCAAAATGTCTCTGAAGAAACAAAAGATTCAGGGAATAGGCCTGGACAGGTGCACTAGAAATCCTGGCCCACGGTACATTCGACAGGTACCTGGGTTCTCATAAACACATAGTGCCAACGCACGTTTCTCCCCCACCTCCAGTATGTGTTACAGGGGATCATCAGGGCATGTAGAGTCCTCAGTGGACTTCCTCTTTTATGCAGATACCTAATTGCTTACAGGTGTTTTTTCCCAAGTATCCTTGCAACACCTTAAAGCTGTATCACTTTTAACCCTGTATTTCAAAAAAGCCTCTCAAAACTCAAAATTGTGTTAGAAAGTAATAGGTAAATATGTTTTGGTTCAACCTAATTCCTGGTTACCCCCAATACTTTCAAATACACAACAGAAGAGATAGAAATTACCCTCTAAACTGGCGCACACTTCAAACAGATGTTTATTATATTTAAAAAAAAAAAATGAAAATTTATAAAAAGTGGACAAATTCAAGCTTATCGTTTAAACCTTTTGGGAATCTAGTTCCCAGTCTGTAGATCCATTTCGCCTCTTTTTGCAGGAGGACCCTATCATTATTTCCACCACGTCCATTTGTGATGCCTTTATCTATTATGATAAATTTCAATGAATCTACATTTTTATTGTGTACATTACAAAAATGCCTGGCAACATTAGTTTCTCTGGAGTGGAGAATATCGTCCCTGTGCTCCTGTACTCGGTCCTTCACCAATCTTCTGCGGTGCTCCTGTCCGGCTTTCTATGTTGGAAAAACGAAAAGATTGGTGAAGGACCGAGTACAGGAGCACAGGGACGATATTCTCCACTCCAGAGAAACTAATGTTGCCAGGCATTTTTGTAATGTACACAATAAAAATGTAGATTCATTGAAAGGTTTAAACGATAAGCTTGAATTTGTCCACTTTTTATAAATTTTCATTTTTTTTTTTTAAATATAATAAACATCTGTTTGAAGTGTGCGCCAGTTTAGAGGGTAATTTCTATCTCTTCTGTTGTGTATTTGAAAGTATTGGGGGTAACCAGGAATTAGGTTGAACCAAAACATATTTACCTATTACTTTCTAACACAATTTTGAGTTTTGAGAGGCTTTTTTGAAATACAGGGTTAAAAGTGATACAGCTTTAAGGTGTTGCAAGGATACTTGGGAAAAAACACCTGTAAGCAATTAGGTATCTGCATAAAAGAGGAAGTCCACTGAGGACTCTACATGCCCTGATGATCCCCTGTAACACATACTGGAGGTGGGGGAGAAACGTGCGTTGGCACTATGTGTTTATGAGAACCCAGGTACCTGTCGAATGTACCGTGGGCCAGGATTTCTAGTGCACCTGTCCAGGCCTATTCCCTGAATCTTTTGTTTCTTCAGAGACATTTTGGCTCTATACATGCAGCTGTACCTTTAAAGTGAGCTACGAATCTTCCAGGTGTGACTCCGACAGTGGAGTAAGTGGTTTTGAGGAGTGTGCTATTGGAGTGCAATGGAAGATGTGCCTATACGATAGGTGAACATATACATAACTTTGCGATACAGTCATTTGTCAAAGTTCTTGGCAAAACTTACAATGCAAAATTGATTCAAATGGATCCTTCTGTCTATAGCCACTCATAGTCCCTGGTGACGAGAGACCACTCCCACTATTGCTGATGTCACACGCCAAGTAATCATCACAGGTGCTTGCAAGCAGAAGACAAGTGGAAACAACAAAAACCGGAGGACTTAAGCTAAGTATATGCTGTGTTTTCCAACTGAATTATTACACTTGCTAGAGACTCTTTATCCAGCAGTACTACTTGCGGCACATTTATTTGCCTTAAGAGAAGATTCCCTGGTATATATAAAGAGGAAAAACAAGCGCTTTTTGATACATAATATAGTTCACCTCTGTTTGGACTGCAGCCATATGTTTAACATGTATTTTGCCTACTTACTATAAATGTCCTATAAACATTAGATTCTATGTAACATTCGTTATAAACATGAGTTTTCTGGTTAACCCCTTATTGTTTATGATGTCTTTTTGTAATTTATAGCATAGGGAAAGTATTAGGTCTAAGTGCACTTAAAATGTTTTAGATTTTGCTGTCTTTAGTGGTAACTGATATTGACAGATAAGATATCGCTATATACTTAAGTGTATTTTTGGGAAATTATTATAAATAAATTTTTGAAAGTCTTCTATGTGTGCCGTTTATTCCCTTGCTGTTCTAGGGTAATCTTATATACCCTGGTATTTTTTTCTATCTTTCTTTTATACTTTATATTTAATAACTACCTAGCTAAAATAAATACAAAAGTACCTGTAAAATAAAACCTAACCTAAGTTACAATAACACCTAACACTTCACTACAATTAAATAAATTAAATAAATTAAATACAATTACCCAAATTAAATTAAATTAGCTAAAGTAAAAAAACAAACAAACACTAAATTATAGAAAATAATAAACAAATTACAAGATATTTAAACTAATTACACCTAATCTAATAGCCCTATGAAAATAAAAAAGCCCCCCAAAATAAAAAAAAAACCCTAGCCTAAACTAAACTACCAATAGCCCTTAAAAGGGACTTTTGTGGGGCATTGCCCCAAAGTAATAAGCTCTTTTACCTGTAAAAAAAATACAAACATCCCCCCAACAGTAAAATCCACCACCCACACAACCAACCCCTCAAATAAATGCCTAACTAAAAAAAACTACGCTCCCTATTGCCTTGAAAAGGGCATTTGGATGGGCATTGCCCTTAAAAGTTAAGTGAGCGGTGAGAGAAAACTGCTCGTTAGCACCGCACAGCCTCAAACGCAAAACTCGTAATCTGGGCCATAGTATTTATTAAGAATCCAGTCAACCACAATTGAAAAAAAGAAAGGCCAAAATGTATAAACGCAAATCTGGTAAAGAAAAAACCCTGTACTTCCAGGGTAAAGAAAGTTTAGTTAGCAAAATCCTAGGTTTCTTATTCTGCCATATAAAACTTCTCAGCATAGTATTACCTTTTTCAATGTCCCTTCCTTTCAAAATTATTGAAATATTCTGCAAAACGTATAATAATTTTGGGAGAAGGATTATTTTAAACACGGCAATGCGACCTGCAAAAGATAGTGGTAGATTCTGCCACAGTTTCAGACTATCTCTAATTTTTGTCAAGACTAGCAAAATATTAAGCTTATAGCAATTATCCGGATTAGTCAATATAATAATTCCAAGATATCTAAAAGATTCTGTGACTCTGAAAGGTATATTTAATGGGGAAAATGTATTTTTCTAACCCATAGAAGTTCAGATTTTGAAGTATTAATCCTATATCCAGAGAAGGAGCCAAATTGATTTATAATTGTGATGAGTTTTGGTATATTAGTTCGGGTATTGGAAATATAAAGAAGGATATCATCAGCATATAAAGTAATTTTAAGCTCCTTTTTACCTACTTTTATGCCTTCCATTTGTTGTCTGATCATGATTGCCAGGGGTTCAGTAGAAATATCAAAAAGAAGAGGAGAGAGGGGGCACCCCTGTCGAGTTCCTCTTTCAAGTAATATCTCCGAAGATAACATATTGTTAACGATTATCTTTGTGTGCGGTTTATTATATAGATTCTCCACAAATTTAAGCAGATTACCTCTGAGGCCAAATTGAATAAGAGAGAATAGTAAATGATCATGATAAATTGAGTCAAAAGTTTTTTCGGCATCAATTGAGATAATTGCTAAATCAGGGGTGTCCCCCTCTCTCATCTGCTCCGTCTTTTCCAGGGTCTTAAAATAATCTATAGTAACTAAAATGTCCCTAATCTTAGCTGAAGAATTCTGATTCTGCAAAAACCCGGCTTGATCTTTGTGGATCAGATCAGAAAGTACAGATTGTAGTCTCTTGGCTATAATAAAGGCGAGGATCTTGTAATCTGAATTCAACAATGCTATAGGTCTGTAATACTCTTTTTTGGTAGGATCCTTCCCTAGTTTCAGAATTAGAGTAGTATAAGATGCAGTGAAATGAGGGGAAACTGGGTTGCTATCAGTATACATATTAAAAAAATTACTTAGAAATGGAACAATAGATGGTGAAATAATTTTATAAAATTCGTTAGGTAACGCATCAGGTTCAATAGCTTTTGAAATTTCCGTTTCAGAAATAGGAGAGTTCATAGCTGTGACTAATTCTCATTTAAGGGAAGGATAGGTATTTTTACTCCAAAAATCAGCAGATTGACCCTTGTCTGAGTTTCTAAAAGAATAGAACTCTTGGTAATAATCTGAAAAAGTTTTTGCAATATCTTCTGGATTTGTAAACGTTTTCAATTCATGATACAGCCTATCAATCAGTGGGGATCTTCTCTCCTTTTTTTAACAAATTTTCCAGTAATTTCCCAGCCTTATTGCCATATCTATATAATCTTGCTTGGAGTCTTAACGCCTTCTGTGTCTCTCTGTATGCAAGAAACCTGTCCCTCTCACTTTTTGATCTATCATATTTGGCCCAATTTTCTGAAGAACTATCAAGTAGATAAAGATTATATGAATTAATTACTGCCTTTAATATTTCTGATTCTCTTATTTTAATTTTTTTAGATCTATTGACACTGTAAGCAATCATTTCTCCCCTAAGAACTGCCTTGGCAGCCTCCCAAAATGTAGCCGGGCGGTTAATGTATGCTTTATTAAAGTGCACATATTCTTCATATTTAAACTTAAGCAAATTTTTAACTTTTAGATCATTTGCTAAATGTATGGGAAAGAAAAAGTGAGAGACCCCTGAGTTAAATTCATTAAATTGAAATTCCAAGAAGATAGGGCCATGGTCTGATATACATATTGGGGAGATTCCTGCTTTAACCTGTAGTTTACAAAGCCTTTCATCAATTAAAAATAGATTTATCCTAGATAATGTTTTGTGGGCTTTAGATAAGCACGTAAAATCTCTTGCATCCGGATTCTGTAATCTCCAAATATCTCTAATCGCCAAATTCTGGGAGATCTTCTTAAACCTAGAGTTCTGTCTTAACCTGTCTAATGGATAAAGTGGTGCCATATTAACCCCCCCCCCTCGGATCAGGTACCCCTCAGAATTTACAAGAATTCTTGATTGTAATGCATCTCAAAATATTGGATCAACAACATTGGGAGCATAAATATTACACAGTGTGTATAAAATTCCAGCTATTTTTATTTTCAGCTTTAAAATCTCTCTCTGGGTCCGTGATAGTATGCCAAATTTCATATTTAATTATTTTTCCTATCAAGATTGCCACTCCTCTTTTTCTCTCCGTACCTGTGGAGACTAAAACTTCCTTAACCCATGAGAATTTTAATTTTAATACCTCCGCTGAATTCAGGTGGGTTTCTTGTAGAAAAGCTATGTCTGTGTCGGTCTTTCTTAAATACGAAATAATTGCCTTTCGTTTAATAGGAGAAGTAAGACCTCCAATATTCCAAGAAACTATTTTAAATTTATCTGCCTTACCCATTTTCTTAAGAAATTAAGATGCAAGAGAAAAAAAAAAAAGGGATTAAACGAACACCCACATAAACCCTTTTAACCCCAAATTGGCCCCCGAGCCACACACAGGATTCTCATTGAGAGGTCTAGGAAATAAGAGAGCATAAGATTCCCATATCATAGGTCAACTATTGTCTTGGTTATTCAAATCAGCTACAAATTTGTCTGCGTCTTTGGCAGATTCAAAAAAGTACACTTCATCATTTATAGAAACCTTTAATTTAGCAGGATAAATTAGCATAGCACGGTAACCCAAATTTATTAATTTTGTACAAGCAGGGGACAATTCCTTCCTCTTTCCTGACGTTTCTGCTGAGAAATCCTGAAATAACAATATATTTGACGCCCCAAGCGAAATGGGTTGATTCTTACGGTAATATTGAAAAAGAGTGGCCTTGTCCTGATAATTTAACAATTTATCTATAATTGGTCTTACCCTCATATTTCCTTTACCCCCATTTGATAGCCTACCAAGCCTATGTACTCTTTCCACAATAATTGGTGGGTGAGAAGGGGGGATTTTTAAAAGTTGAACTAAAGTCGCAGAAATAAATTTGTTTAAATCTTCATACTGTTTTTCCCTCTGGGACCCCTATTATTCTAAAATTGTTTCTCCTAGAATGATTTTCTAAGTCCTCTATTTTAAGCTGAATTTTTGAAGGAATTGAATCTGTGGCCTCAAGTTTAGAGTTGTGTATTGTGCTAATATATAGATCCAACACTCTCTGTTCTGCCTCTTGTAACCTGTTTGAAAATTGTCTAATTTATTTTGTCAAGGATACAATATCTTGTTTAATCTCAAGCTTAAGGGTGTCAAATCTAGGTGTCAGGGCCTCAGAGATGCTCGCTACCAATGTTTGAGTATCTGGTGTTGCATTGCTAGTGATAGGTGAGTGGATATCGGCCTGAGTCTCTAAGTTATTCTTATTTTTCCTTTCTCTATGTTTAGTCGCCATTGCTGGAGAAGGGGTTTTATGGTGTGTGGTAAAAAATGTATCCATGTGACAATAATATGTGAAGAGGGAAAAGGGGAAGAACCCCTTGCCTAGTGGAAGTGAGTGATCAAAAATTAATTAGTGAAAAAAGGGGGGTGGGGGGAAAGAAAAGAAAAAAAAAGGGAGGGAAAAGAGTTAGTGCTAGGTAAGTGCTTAAGTGAATGATGTGCTATGGGAAGGAAAATATGTGAATTTCAATTTGATTTAGGACCAGAAATGAAATGTAAACTATTTTAGTTAGAATCTTTCATATAGGTTCTAAGCCTTGAATATGACAGTGACCTAACAATATTAGTTCTTCCTAGGTAGTGTACCCTGCTAAAATATAAGACCTGTCTAGAGCCTTTAGGGTTGTGCCCTAATCTCACTATTGAGTAATTGGTTCCTTTAATCTAGCTCTAGTTGTACATACCTACAAAAACTATGAATCCTTAAATAACAAGTGCCTTTAACAAGCACTAGAGCATCAAGTTCAGTTTTTAACTTTTCAAAACCAATTACATTCAAACAAGCATATCTGAATGAAAAGTAGACACGTCACGACTCCAGCACATTTGTTAATAGCAAGTACCTCTGATAACACAACAGCTAAACACACGGCCAAAACAGCAGGGATCCCGATTACTCTAAAAAAATAGACAGAGTGGGAGTGTATAACCTAATCTTGTGGGCAGAACCCACAGTATTTAGGTCTCTATTCAGTTTTTGTATCAGAGGCCCTAACAGTAATTTTTCCTAAAAAAAACAACCTGTTTAAACTGTACTTCTAGGTATCTTGCCGTGTTGAGGGAAAAAAACCTAATAAATATCAGTAAATTATATAAATTGTCCCCTCTATTCGGGATTACATTTCCTTAATGTGACTGGGCCATCTGGTTGTGTGAGGGGCTGGGCAGATTGTTTGTTGCTGCTCCTCGCCAGTACACTCAGCTGAATCATCTTCATCATACTGTTGGAGGCGAATCAGCAATTTTCTTCGTATCTAGCAGTTTAAAAAAGGCATTGACTGGATTTAGGCTTGCGTGAGCTGGTTTAGTAACTTTATCAGTTCTAGCTGTTCTCCGCTGGGCCATGGCTGTAGATAAAGTATTTGGCTAGTGTGGAGGAAACAGGCTTGTCTGGGGAAGGGAGCCGTTAGTTGTAATGGAAGTTGAAGTAGAGGAGGCTTTGTTGGTCATGGAGGTGGGCCAGGGTTCAGATAATTTGTACCAATCCCCTCAAGATAAGTAGTTTTGCAGAGGGAGTAGCTACTGATATAATGTCTGTGAGGCTGCTGACACAGAATAATTAGGCTAGTCCTATCTATGGAAGTGCATGCTGGTCACAAAGGCCTGTATAGGATGAGAGGTGGATTATGAGGACATGGCCACAAGCTCCCTCATATCAGTGCCGTGAGAGATGTATGTGGTTTAATACAGCTCTTTCTGTGTGTTGGAAAAAGTGCGGTATTAAGAGCTGAAAGTAAACGTGTTCGCTTGAGCACAATAGAATTTAACACACATCTGGATAGTGCAACTTCAGAACGCTGGTTAACTGTTACGTGAGGCCAAAAATTTGCACAAAACAAAAATGCATTTAAAAGTACAGTTACGCTCATTGCATAAAAAAGTTATAAGGGCTAAAAGGGTTCTCAGGTGTTAGAAAAATAAAGTCTGCAAAGGGCTTTAACATTGAGATTCATACATATACATGTCTAAAGATGTATATGTATATATATATATATATATATATATATATATATATATATATATTTTCATATGTGTGTACAAATGTGTTTATATGTGTTTATATGTATATATATATATATTTACAGACACATTTACATATATAAACACATAAATACATATGTATTACACCTGTATTAATAAAAAGCTTATTATGCTGTATAAGTGGTAGTCCCGGTGAGTGCTCTCTTTTTGCTAAAAATTATATATATATATATATATATATATATATATATATATATATATATATATATATATATATATATTATATATACATATATGTGCATTGGAGCCCTTTGCAATCAAGTAGATGAAAACATTTAAAAGCATATTTATGCAATATTCTTATTAAATAAGTGTTTACCTATGTATTTACTGTAAATATTTCACATTTCTATGTTCTTCACATAAGGGAATATGTTCTATATATTTTTAAATAGATATTTCTCTCTCTCTCTCTCTCTCTCTATATATATATATATCTGTATATATCTATACCTATATATATATATATATATATATATATATATATATATATATATATATATATATACAGTGTGTATATATATATATATATATATATATATATATATATATATATATATATAACATTGGAATGTGAAATACTAATATTTCATATCAGGTTAGTGCACTTCAGAGAGTAAGGGTGTTATGTTTTTTTGTCCCCACTTTTCACTCTTCATTGAAGTCTATGGGGGAATACTCTAACGAGGTTGTGATTTTTCGAAGTTCAGCTTTTTGCGTGCGTCAGGTCAGCTCATGTGTGAACTTTTTACTTTGAACTTGTAATATGCACCAAACCCGAAGCGCTCAAAAAGCCTAAGTCTAGCAGGGTTAATGTGCGAGCAAGAGCGCAAATTTCTGCTCCACTCGAAATTTAGCCCAAAATGTTTGTACTACTGATGCTAGATAAATAACTCCATGCAAAGGGATAAACACATAACTAAAGTCCTGCTTGGGAGCTGCAGGATGGTGATTGGACTGCTGCTTCTGATTGGATCACCTTGTGGCTCTTAATTGGGACTTTATCATTGTGTGAGTGTTAAACATGTAGTTATCTAGGGTCAGTAATACAAAAGTATACAGTCTAATGAAACACAACATGAATGCATTAGAATGTACCTTCCTCCATGGCAGCACAATGTTTTGTTTAATTAATGGAAATATACTGCAACATTGTGACATTATGTATAACTAAACTTTGAAAATTAGGGGAGAGTCGTGTAGAGCGAGGCAGAGAGTTCCACAAAATAGGAGCCAGTCTGGAGAAGTCTTGTAGACGGGAATGTGAGGAGGTAACAATAGAGGAGGAGAGAAGGAGAACAGGATGGCGAGTATCAGAAGACTAGGGGGTAGATTTATCATACCCCGGGCAGGCAGACATGATTTGCTATAGCGAACCATGTCTGCCCGACATCTACAAATGACGACAGCATATACTGTCAGCATTTAACATTGCACAAGCATTTCTGGTGAAATGCTTGTGCAATGCCACCCCCTGCACATTCGCAGGCAATCGGCCACTAGCAGGGGTGCCAGGGGGTGTCAATCATCCCTATCTTAAGACCGCTGCTTCTTAACTCCTGTTTCCGGCGAGCCGGAAGGCTTGCGCTGAATAAGCAAAATCCGCTGCTTCATAAATGTCCCCTATTATGTCAAAGTCTTAATGTGATTAATGCTTATTTAAGCATCTTCACTTGGTTATTCTCTGTCCAAGTGGTTGTCAGCTGACTTTCTGCAGAGTTGTATACGAAGAATGCAACAACTGTGAATATAGGAAATCTAGATATTCTGTAACTTATAACTGATATACATCAGGTGATTTAATGTATTTAAAGAGTCCATGTACTCAGGGTAACAGCTGATGGGCTGTTTATTATATTCAAAGCTGCTGCAGGAACACCTTAAAGTGCCATAAAACATGTTGAGATCTGTGCATATCCTAAAAGGGCTAATTAAGTCAAAATAATTTGCATAAAAAATTGTTTAAAAATTGCTGGCAAGTATTTTAAAATAACTTTCAAAAATAAGCAAAATTGCTTACAAAGCCATGCTGTCTGGAGAAGACTGATCCCCCCCCCCTTATCAGTGTTTAGCATCAGAAACACAGGCATTGTATTTTATCTGAGTTACCAGCAGCTAATTTGCTTCTAGGCATGCTCCAGCAGATAATGAGTGTTAAAGTCTTGTATTCTACCATAACAATGGTGGATATAGATGCAGCCATAAAAGGAATTGTGTGTGGGGAGTTAGAGTTGTACAATTCAGAAACTTAAAAGAAAGGGTTAATGGTGAGGCACTGCAGTATACATTTGCAGGTAAAGTAACTAAAGTACTTATTATTATATTTTGTCTCGATCCCAACTTGTTTTATGTTCCTTTAAAATGTACTGGGATCTTGTCTCCCACCCTTACTGGTATGTTGATTACCACTACTGCCTCTTGTTAAAGGGACATTATACACTCATTTTTTCTTTGCATAAATGTTTTGTAGAAGATCTATTTATAAAGCCCATAAAGTTTGTTTTTTAATTTTTTTTTATAATTTTGCTTATTTTTAAATAACATTGCTCTGATTTTAAGACTCCTAACCAAGCCCCAAAGTTTTATTTGAATACCGTCAGCTACCTTCTCCAGCTTGCTCCTGTTTGTGTAAAGGGTCTTTTAATATGCAAAAGAAGGGGGAGGGGGTTGAGTGTCTTATGTCCTACTTGCAGTGGGCTTTCCAACTGCCTTTTCAACAGAGCTAAACTGAAAGCTTCCAAGTATGTTTTAAACCATTTTATACTGGATTTTTATATCAGTATCTGTGCATCTTATTCTTTATAGTAGTGTCTATTACATACAGTTATATGAAAATGAGTGTATACTGTCCCTTTAACAAAGCTTTTCCATAGCCAATACCACAGTACTGATATTTTAAATGTAGGTGGCAGTTTCAACAGAAAAAAACAGCTATTTCAAATGACAAAATAAAATGTAATGAACTATTTGTAAACAGTTGAAAACACTCCAGCAGCTAAATGGGTCATCGGAAAAACACGTTAAAGTGGAGAAAATGTTACAGTACAATGTCCATTTAAACATGTTACCTGCATATTGGGATTAAGTGCACAGTAGGAAAATGTAATTCTGGGTCACAATTTTGGAAATAACCAAATATACTAAATACACTAAATATAATGAATATACTGAATATACTGAATATACTAAATATACTGAATATATTAATTATACTGAATATACTGAAAATATTAAATATACTAAATATACTGAATATACTAAATATACTGAATATATTAAATATATTAAATATACGGAATATACTAAATGTACTAAATATACTGAATATATTAACTATACTAAATATACGGAATATACTGACTATACTAAATATACTGAATATACTGAATATACTGAATATATTAATTATACTAAATATACGGAATATACTGAATATACTAAATATACTGAATATAATGAATATATTAAATATACTAAATATACTGAATATATAAAATATAATGAATATACTGAATATATTAAATATACTAAACATACTGAATATACTAAATATACTAAATATACTGAATGCACTAAATATACTAAATATACAGAATATATTAATTATACTAAATATATGAAATATACTGAATATATTAATTATACTAAATATATGGAATTTACTGAATATACTAAATATACTGAATATACTGCATATATTAAATATACTGAATATATTAAATATACTGAATATACTAAATATACTGAATATATTAAATATACTGAATATACTAAATATACTGAATATACTGAATATATTAATTATACTAAATATACGGAATATACTGAATATACTAAATATACTGAATATATTAAATATACTGAATATACTGAATATATTAAATATACTAAACATACTGAATATACTAAATATACTGAATATATTAAATATACTAAATATACGGAATATACTGAATGTACTAAATATACTGAATATATTAATTATACTAAATATACGGAATATACTGAATATACAAAATATACTGAATATACTTAATTTATTAAATATACTAAATATACTGAATATATTAAATATACTAAACATACTGAATATACTAAATATACTGAATGTACTAAATATACAGAATATATTAATTATACTAAATATACGGAATATACTGAATATACTAAATATACTGAATATATTAATTATACTAAATATATGGAATTTACTGAATATACTAAATATACTGAATATACTGAAAATATTAAATATACTGAATATACTAAATATACTGAATATACTAAATATACTGAATATATTAAATATACTAAATATACTGAATATACTAAATATACTGAATATACTGAATATATTAATTATACTAAATATACGGAATATACTGAATATACTAAATATACTGAATATATTAAATATACTGAATATATTAAATATACTGAATATACTGAATATATTAAATATACTAAACATACCGAATATACTAAATATACTGAATATATTAAATATACTAAATATACGGAATATACTGAATGTACTAAATATACTGAATATACTGAATATATTTATTATACTAAATATACGGAATATACTGAATGTACTAAATATACTAAATATACTTAATTTATTAAATATACTAAATATACTGAATATACTGAATGTACTAAATATACTGAATATACTTAATATATTAAATATACTAAATATACTGAATATATTGAATATACTGAATATATTAAATATACTAAATATATGGAATATACTGAATGTACTAAATATACTGAATATATTAAATATACGGAATATACTAAATATACTGAATATACTAAAAATACTGAATATATTAAATATACTAAATATACTGAATATACTAAACATACTAAATATACTGAATATACTAAATATACTGAATATATTAAATATACTAAATATACCGAATATACTAAATATATCGAATATACTAAATATATTAAATATACTAAATATACTGAATATATTAAATATACTAAATATACTGAATATATTAAAATACTAATCAATGGAAAAAAAGGTGCGGTAAGTGGTCTTCCATAAAATCCAAATTCTTTATTAGGCAAATCATAGCTCACTGAATATACTAAATATATTAAATATATTAAATATATTAAATATACTAAATATACTGAATATATTAAATATACTAAATTTACTGAATATATTAAATATACTGAATATATTAAATATACTAAATATACTGAAAATGCTAAATATACTAAACATACTGAATATACTAAATATACTAAATGTACTAAATATAAGGAATATACTGAATATCCTATAATATAAAAGGCCAAGTGTGTTTGTCCGAAGCTGTCATGCGTAGTAGAGACCGCGCGAGGACAAACACACCTGGCCTTAAACAAACTAACCTTATCTGATGTCTGCAGGGAGTGGGTGTAGCTGGACAGAGTGGGCATGATGGGGCATGATGCGGGTATGGTGGGGGCATGACTGGGCAGAGCGGGCATGATGGAGGCATGGTCTGTAGAGAGAGAGTGCACAAAAGAGGGGGGAGATAGAGCAAAAGAGAAGGGCGAGAGAGAGCAAAAGAGGGAGGAGAAAGAGCACAAAAGAGAGGGTAGAAAGAGCACAACAGAGAGGGTTCAGAAAGAGCACAAAAGAGAAGGGTCAGAAAGAGCACAAAAGAGAGGGGGTTAGAGAGAGCACAAAAGAGGGGGGAGAGAGAGCACAAAAGAGAGGGGGAGAAGGAGCACAAGAGAGAGGGGGGAGAAAGAGCACAAAAGAGAGGGGGCAGAAAGAGCACAAAAGAGAGGGGGCAGAAATGTGCACAAAAGAGAGGGGGCAGAAAGAGCACAAAAGAGAGGGGGGAGAAAGAGCACAAAAGAGAGGGGGCAGAAAGAGCACAAAAGAGAGGGGGCAGAAAGAGCACAAAAGAGAGGGGGCAGAAAGAGTACAAATAGAGGGGGGGAGAAAGAGCACAAAAGAGAGGGGGAGAAAGAGCACAAAAGAGAGGGGGGAGAAAGAGCACAAAAGAGAGGGGGGAGAAAGAGCACAAAAGAGAGGGGGGAGAAAGAGCACAAAAGAGTGGGGGCAGAAAGAACACAAAAGAGAGGGGGCAGAAAGAGCACAAAAGAGAGGGGGCAGAAAGAGCACAAAAGAGAGGGGGCAGAAAGAGCACTTAAGAGAGGGGGACGAAAGAGCACAAGAGAGGGGGAGGAAAGATGAGCACAAAAGAGAGGGGGCAGAAAGAGCACTAAAGAGAGGGGGACAAAAGAGCACAAGAGAGGGGGAGGAAAGAGCACAAGAGAGAGGGGGGAGAGAGAGCACAAAAGAGAGGGGGAGAGAGAGCGCAAAAGAGAGGGGGAGAGAGAGCAAAAAAGAGAGGGGGACCGAGAGAGAAACCACAAAAGAGAAGGGGGAGAGACAGAGAACATGAAGAGAGGGGGCAGAGAGAGCACAAAAGAGAGGGGTACAGAGAGAGAGCACAAAAGAGAGGGGGACAGAGAGAGAAAGGGCACAAAAAGATGGGGACAGAGAGAGAGTGAGCATAAAAGAGAGGGGGACAGAGAGAGAGAGAGCACAAAAGAGAGGGGGACAGACAGAGAGAGCAAGGGGTGGGACAGCTGTACTGCAAAACAAAATGGCCCGTGTACACAGGCTTTAGGACTAGTATTAAATATACTAGATATACTGAATATATTAAATATACTGAATATATTAAATATACTGAATATACAGAATGTACTAAATATACCGAATATACTAAATATATTAAATATACTGACTATACTAAATATTCTAAATATACTGAATACTCTGTACTAAATATACTGAATATATTGATTATACATGTTGGTTAATCCATCTGCTAACAAAAATGATAATAAAAGCAATTTAATAAGAAATTGATTCTTCATGTTAATCTCTAAATTACATGAGCAAAACAGATAGAAACATTTTCATCTGAAGCAGCTTCTCTTTTATTTGATGGAACCAGATGGAAATCCCTAAATAACATCAAGATCTGAGATCAGACATGATGTCACCATCAGCATAGTAACGTATTGTTAAAAACGACAAATATTCTAATCAGATCTTGTCTACTTGACATCTTGCTGGTGAAACCACTTGGTAATGAAATGATATAAATGTAAAAAACGTTATTTCCTCCAAAAGCAAAACACACGTCTCTAAACTGCATTATACCTAATTTCATAGCGCTGCCAAATATGTAAGAGCGGTGTAAATAAAAAAATAATAAAATAACACTGTAACCAAACAATGACTTGCACTCAAAGCTCTCATACTGACCCAAATTTGTTTATATTATCACTCTAATAGCGTCTTTGTTAATGTAAACTAAACATACCAGGGCTTCCTCTTTAACAGATGGCAAAAAACTTTAAAGTTTATTCAGGGCTGGTATCTGTCTGATTTTGAAACCTCATTTTAACTCTTTAAAATTTTATAAAATTTAAGCTTTGTACATTCTATTTTGTGTTTAATGCAATTTAAGTTTTGTGTACATGAGTGTATTTAGGATTTAGCCAATTCTGATGTTAATGTTTCTGTGTAAATTTAACAAATTAGAATTATACTTTGCATAACAATGTTTTTGTATCGTTTACAAATTGCATTGCACTTTGTATTTTTTCTATGTGAATAAGACTGACAGTTCAGACAGTGGGAGGGACAGGTAAGTTCCATGGGTGCATCTGAAGCTCTCTCACAACTCTCAATATTTTCTAACCACTTTGCATCTCCAAGTCACACTGATTTTTGATATGCAAGTGACGTTTGTTCACAATAAACTTGTTTTACTGACAGAAAAGTAATGCATACTAAACTAGAGGTAAAGGCACATTAAACTGTAGTGAAAACATTTCACTTTAATTTGTATTTACTGCAGACTGATAATTTACATCAGTACCAGATGCTTCCCTCTTAACCTCACTCTTCCCTGTGAGATTCTGTATCCTAGAGAGCTTCACTACTTTCTGTAGGTGTCAGCTCTCTTCTCTCTGGGACTTCCAGGGTCTGCCCTTTCTTAGATAATAAAGGGACTTGATAACCAAATGTTGAACTACTCAAAAGTGATGCAGCATCTGTAAAAAGCTGACTAGAAAATATCACCTTACATCTCTGTGTAAAAAGGAAGATATTTTACCTCAAATTTTTCTTAGTAACCACATCCTATCATAAAGAGGCTTTAAGTAGCCAATCAGGAGTGTGCATCTCTCTCCTCAGTTTAAGGAAGTTTACTATGAGACTACTAGTAAAATCGCATGAGATTACAATAAACAAAGTGTGTATACAGTGAAAGCACTGATGAAGCTGTTTGCCTTTTTTATCATGCAAATGACAGTAAAAATAGCTCTGGATCACAAAGCACTTTTTCTGGTGAGTTGAATCTCCAGGTGATTTAGCATTGGCGTACTATGTCCATTTAAGCAAGCTCTGCCCCTGTAATGTCTGAACTATAATTTCTTTCAAGGCTGTAACGTTTTTGAAAATCAGACCCTTAGTAATCTGCAGAAACAAACACAGGATTATGTTCCCCCTGCTGACAGACATCTGGAACTGCAGCTGTATTGATAATGTGCTGGACAAGAAGCACTCTACTGAGCATGTCAGGTGGTGACATAACTATACAATTCAGATTATTATAACCTTGGTGACTAAATAATCTTGATTTTATTAAAGACAGGAGGCGAATATTTTGCATTATTCTTTACTGACACCAAAACAACAGCAAAGAAAACTGAAAGGAAGAAAAAATAATGACACAGCAACAGCGTATAACCAATCAGGATACAGCATAACAATAAAGAGACCAGAACAATCTAAGTCCTTCCTCTTTTCTTTGGTGAGGAACTAGAAGATTATAGAAGAACGAACATCAACAACATCCTGGGAAGTAAGGAATGCGAAGCTTTGACGAAGATCCTAGTCAAGCCTTGAGAGAATCCATGAAGCAAACCATCCACCGAATTAGACTGGAAAATAAAATAAAATGACAATAATAATTGTTCTCTTTAGATACATATCTAAATAAGAAATATACAGAACATAGATAACATTTCAATATCTTTATCAGAAACTTTTTTTTTTTTTTTTAAACCTGTATTGGGAGAGGCAAGAAAAGGGGTGGGAAAATATTCGCCTCCTGTCTTTAATAAAATCAAGATTATTTAGTCACCAAGGTTATAATAATCTGAATTTTATGTCAAGACAGGAGGCTTCATATTTTGCAATTTTAACGCAATAAAAGTAAAGACTCAGAAGCGTGAAGAATGGGTTTAAAATAGAAACGAGAAAAGGTGGTTGAAGAAGACCAATCTGCAGCTTTAAGGATATTTTGAAGGTTACTGCCCGACAAGAGAGCTCTGGATGCAGCCGCACCCCGAACAGAATGAGCTCCAAAAGAAAGGTCAATGCCTGCGGAGGACATGAGCCAACGGACCCATCTGGCTAGAGTGGGAGAAGAGACAGGGCGAAAGGGTGGAACAAAAGAAATTAGCAATTGACCTCCGGAGGAAGGGCGGGAGGAAGTCGTCCTAGAAAGATAAGATTTCAAACAGAGAGCCACACAGAGTTGAGGATCGTCAGGGAAATAAGGGTAAAAGATGGAAGATGACATGGATTTTGTGCGTTTAGAGATGGAAAAGGTAACGCCCTCAGGGGAAAAGGAAATGCCTTCAACGTCCAACGCACGGATGTCCGAAATCCTGCGGAAGGAGACTAAGCAGAGCAGCATCGCCAACTTGGCCGACAACTGTTTAAGAGAAAGTTCTATATTGGGAGGCCAATTCCTAAGAAAGTATAGCATGATGGAGACATCCCAAAGGTGAGAGTATCGAGCAGAAGGGGGAACTTTCAATCGAATAGCTTTTAAAGTTCTGCAAACCAAGGGGTGTCTACCAACCGGATTGCCATTGACAGGAAAATGGCCCGCTGAAATTGCGGAGCGAACGACATTAATGGAGCGATAAGCTTTCCCCTGGGAAAAAAGTTCTGAAAGAAAGTTTGCAATAAGAACTACAGGGGCTGAAAAGGGATCAACCTGCCTGCGAGAACACCAACAAGCCCATGACGCCCAGGCTGAAGCGTAACATTTCCTGGTGCCAGGGGCCCAAGATTCTCGAAGGAGGAGCTGAGCGTCTCTTGAAAGGCCTTCGGAAGACCAGGATCCCCTGAAATCTGCCAAGCTAGCAGGGGAAGGCGATTCTGGAGAACCAGGGGATGAGGTTCCCCTTGAGGGTCTGAAAGAATATCTAACTGATTGGGTAGGAGGAGAGGAGGGGAGACTGCCATCTCCAGAAGAAGAGGGAACCAGGGTTGCATTGGCCAGAAGGGGGTAACTATTGTCAGGGAGCATTTGATTCTCCTGACCGTCCAAAGGGTTCTCGTGATGAGCGAGAAGGGGGGAAAAGCATAAGCTCCGAATTGAGGCCATTTCTGTAGAAAAGCATCCGAAGCTTCGCTCCCCGGATCTGGAAGCCAGCTGAAGTAGCGAGGCAACTGATGGTTGATCCTGGAAGCAAAAAGGTCCACCGAAAAGGGACCGAGAATACTCTGAATTTGCAGAAAAATGGGGCAAAGAAGTCGCCAATCGCTGGAGTCTCTCCAAAAATGAGAAAACCAGTCCGCGACAATATTGGAGACTCCAGGAATATATTGAGCCCGGAGGGAAATGTTGCGGGAGGCACAGAATCTGAACAATTCTGAGGTAAGGTCTGATAGCATCTTGGATTTCGTCCCTCCTAAACGATTGATGTATTGGACTGAAGATATGTTGTCCATACGAAGGAGGATGCAACAATTCGTAAACTGTTTGGAGAATGAGCGGATGGCAAAAGATCCTGCCAAGAGCTCTAGGCAATTGATGTGAAGCGACTGTTCTAGAGGGGACCAAGATCCCCCCGTCGCCGAGGTCTCGAAAGACGCCCCCCAACCCAGAAGACTAGCATCTGAGGAAAGCACAAAGTCTGGCGAGGATCCGAAGATAGCCTTGCCATTCCAGGATTTCATGTGACGGAGCCACCAGGACATCTCTGCACGGACCTCCTCGTTCAAACAAATCATCTGGTGATATGAACGACATTCTCTGAAAGATTGAATCTTCAGCCTCTGCATTGCCCGGTAATGCAGGGGGGCAGGAAAAATTGCCTGAATGGAGGAGGCGAGGAGCCCGATAATTCTGGATAGTTGACGGATAGATATCATGGGGGAAGCTAGCACATCTTGAATTTCTAATTTGATCTTGTCGATCTTCTCTTGGGGAAGGAGAAGGAGACCTGAGGTGGAGTCTATGAGAAAACCTAGAAATTCTGCCCTCTGAGAGGGAGTTAGAGCTGACTTTTCCGAGTTGATCACAAATCCCAGCCCTTGAAGAAGGGAGGAGGTTGTGTGTAAGTGAGAAAGGAGGGAAGATTGATTTTCTGCCATAAGGAGAATGTCGTCCAGATAAATGATAAGGCGAATGCCTTTGCCTCTGAGGATTGCCACGACGGGCTTTAGAAGCTTGGTGAAACACCAAGGAGCTGAACTGAGGCCGAAAGGAAGGCAAGTAAACTGCCATATCCTTTCGTCCCAGAGGAACCTGAGGAATTTCCGATTGTCTGGGAAAACAGGTACCGTAAGGTAGGCATCTGTCAAGTCTAGGCGGACGAACCAGTCCCCGAGACATAGAAGGTCCCTGAGCATGTGGATACCCTCCATCTTGAAATGGCGGTATACCACGAAGAAATTCAAGTTCCGAAGATTGATGACCGGACGAAAACCACCTGTCTTTTTCTTCTAGAAAAAGGTTGCTTAGAAAACCGACTTGGTTCAAAACCTCCTCTATAGCGCCTTTCAGACGGAGAGATTGAACTTCTGAACCTATAAGGTCGATATTTGATTTTGAGAGGTTCAGGGGTTTTAGGGGACCACTCTGGAAAGGAGGGCATATGAATTCGAGCTTGAAGCCTCTCACTGTTTGTGCAATCCAAGGATCCTGAGAAATTAAATCCCACGAATGGGAAAAAAGGGACAGTCTGCCTGCAAAGGGAGACATGGGGAAAGAAGTCAGGTGTAAAGGAGGAGTACTCACTCTGGGTATTGGAGGGGCCTGGAGGTAAGGTGGGCCTAGGAAGGGCTGGTCTGGTCCTGACAGCTCGAGATTGTGGTGGGAAGAGAGCCCTCTGAGGGTAGGCGGGGTACTGCTGGAAAAAATGAAGGGGCATAGGTTGTTCTAAAACTTTTTCAGGAGGGGGAATATTATGTTTTAGGGCAGACGCAATGGCCGAATTAATATAGGCTAAAAGTTCCTCTTTGGATTGAGAGGAAGAAGGGGCGGGGTCAATGACAGGGTCGGCAGACTGCATTTTTGTAATTAATGCACTGTGGTTGTGATCTAAATAGAAAAGTAAAATTTAGAATTAAAAATCATTTTAGTAAAAAATAAAAATAAGAAATAAATAAAATTTAATTTATGTTTAATAGGAAGGATTTGAACCCTGAACCTATAAACTGTCAGTCTACAGTGTTAGACCTCAAGGCTAAACAAAAAGTTTAATAGAAGGAGACATTTAAAATAAATATCCTTTTTTTTTTTTTTTTTTTTTTTTAATAAGAAAGTTATTGACAGAAAATATCTTGTTAATCTGTAGTTTATGTTATACTAAGGAGATTAGGTAGAATCGAACTCCCAACCTATTGCTTGAGAGGCAGAAAGGCTAAGCATAGAGCCATTAGAGCAGTAGTAACCAAGGAAACATTTACAGTCTAATAAACTTAAAGTAAAATTGGCGGGAAAAACGGCTCTTTTAAGAACCCTTGTGAAATAACAAAATATAGGGATATGTATTGTTTACAAAATAACATACATTTATATTTTAATAAATTCAATTTATTGGAATAAAAATCCCCACACTCCCGCACCGGAGCCGACACAGGCCACGGCTCACACACCCGACCAGTTCAGCTAAATAGCCCCCGGTCAGGTGCGTGTCCGCGTGACCCCGTAGCGGCACCGGCCTCAGACGCGAGTGTGAGGTACAAGCGGAGCAGTCCGTCCTTTTTTTAGCAAGGCGGCTGCTCCGAAGTTAAAAGCCAAAGTGATTCACCAGAGGTAAGTGATTCACCAGAGGTACAAGCGGAGCAGTCCGTCAGCAAGGCGGCTGCTCCGAAGTCAGAGCCAAAGTTTGCCAAGGGATAGCCGACAGATTGCCCCAAACTTGTGTTAGCAAAGGAACGGAGCAGCCACACTGAAGTGGCTGATCCGTAGACCGCTGTAACTTGCCAGCAAAGAACGGAGCAGCCACTCCGAAGCGGCTGATCCGTAGAGGCAAATAATTAAAATAAACTAAAAATAAATTTCAGAAATTACAGATACTAACACAAGAAAAAATGTTTACTAGAATAACACATAAGGCTGTTATTTTTAAAGAGATACCCTGCTTGAAAAAGAGAAATAGAAAAGGAAATATAGAATACTTATATTCCGATTATTTAATTAATTAACATTATTACAATTAAGTGAAAAACAATTCTAAATATGATAGAATATTATGCACATTGAAGAAAGAAATAATACGTGACCTGCTGTTCTTTGGTGCAGCAAAGAAAAGAGGAAGGACTTAGATTGTTCTGGTCTCTTTATTGTTATGCTGTATCCTGATTGGTTATACGCTGTTGCTTTGTCATTATTTTTTCTTCCTTTCAGTTTTCTTTGCTGTTGTTTTGGTGTCAGTAAAGAATAATGCAAAATATGAAGCCTCCTGTCTTGACATAAAATGTGCACTGTGGAATGTGCAAAACAGAAGCTAATTTAAATTAAGTAACTTAATAATAATAATAATAATAATAATAATATTAATAATAATAAAAGTTATTAACTTCCAAAGGTTATTAAATCAAATGAAACACTATCAGCTTTCTACATTTCATTAACATACATTCAGTCATGTTAGCTTTGGTACCTTCTAAAAATTTCATATATAAGTCAAATTTAATTCAAATGTGTAACTTTAAAAATTTAAATTCAAACAGAAACTTTGTTTAAACTTAAACTATAGATCCCCTACTGGGCAGCCAAATATTTTCGGAAGCCTGTATAACCTGAATTGTCACTCAATGGACATCTGCTGTCTCCTTTGATTTACCAGGTATCTGGCATTTAACTGGACAGTCTGATATTTTAATTTGACACAGCCCATGTCAGCCATATGTCCAGTCATATGCTTACATCAGACCTCAGATCAGACATTGTGATCTAATCAGAGGTCTGATATGAGCATTTGACATACAGGGGCTACAGGGCTATAGGGTCTGAATTGTGGTCTAATTTAAGCATATAACTCAAAGGGGCTACTGGTAATAGGGTCTTATTGGAGGTCTGATGTGGACATATAAAATCACAGGTCCTGCAGGCAATGGTATCTGATCTGATGTGGTTGTATGGCTTACAGGGGCTGCAGGTAATAAGCTCTGATAGGGGTATATAGCTCACAGAGGCTGCAATCTATAGAGTCTTATGTGAGGCCTGATGTGGGTGTACGGTTATAGAATCTGATGTGGCTTACAGGAGTCATAAGGACATTGGATCTGATCTGAGGCCTGATGTGGCCGGGTGTACGGCTATAGGGTCTGATGTGGCTTACAGGAGTCATAAGGACATGGGATCTGATCTGGGGCTGATGTGGGTGTATGGCTATAGGGTCTGATGTGGCTTACAGGAATCATAAGGACATGGGATCTGATTTGAGGCCTGACGTGGTTGTACGGATATAGGGTCTGATGTGGCTTACAGGAGTCAAAAGGACATGGGATCTGATCTGAGGCCTGATGTGGGTGTATGGATATAGGGTGTGACAGACCCTTCTGTCAGGACTGAAGGAGTTAACTGTGTTTAGCTTTAAGAATCTAATTTCTAAAGACAGGTTTTCTGGCCTCAGCTATTGTGTGCTATAATTACATTTAAGTAATAAACAGGCCATTGTTTAATCACCCTCAGAGAGCAGACGCTAGGTGATAAGACAAGCCAAATGTGTTTAAGTTGTTATCTGCCTAAGTAAAGTATTTAAGTAATGTAATTCTACTGTTTCATAAAAGGGCGTCTTCCCCTTTTTATCTAAATGTACAAGAGTCTTTCAACCCCCCCATCTGGGGTCAAACCTGTATAAATACTAGGCATCTAGCCTTTAATAAATGACATTCTGTTTTAAACCTGAAACTGGCTGGGTTGTGAATTGCTGATTCCCTATGCAGGACATTGTTCCCTGGTACTAACCCTTGGTACACTGTTGGTACCGTAACATTGGTGGCAAGCGACGGAATGAACCTTATCGCCCAGAAGAGCAACTACACAAGCCAGTAACCTCAGGAAGAGGGGGATTATTACAATACTGACTAAGATGGAAAGAGTACCAGGGACAGAAGTAACCAATGGGCCCACCATAGCAGACAGAACCCCCGCAGAAGCAAGCTTTGATCGGGCGGTTAAAATAAGACTGGCACATTATGGCCCCAACCCATCTGCGGAAATTATCGACCGGGTCATAGCAGCTGTGGAGGCCAACCTACTTCGCCAAAGCGGCGCTGCAGCAAACCCAGTGGAAAAGAGAAAAGTAAATTTTGCAGCTTTTAAAAACTTCCTGGAAACAGAAGGAGAGATTGATGGGTACCTTGCGGATTTTGAGAGGCAATGTGCACTACACAAGGTACCCGCAGAGGACTGGGTCATGATATTATCTGGAAAATTATCCGGCCGGGCCAGTGAGGCTTTTCGGGCCATTCCAGATGAGGAAGTCGGGGATTATAATACTGTAAAAGAGGCTCTGCTCTCCAGGTATGCGGTTACACCGGAGGCATACCGGAGGCGGTTCAGAGACACTGTTAAATTAGCTGGTGATTCCTACCTTGAGTGGGCATGTAAGGTGCACCGCACAGCAGCTCACTGGATAGCGGGGTGCCAAGCCGTATCTGGGGAAGAGGTGCTGCAGCTATTCCTGTTGGAACATTGCTTCGACAAGTTACCCGCAGGAGTTCGAGAGTGGGTTCGGGACCGTAAACCCTCCACCCTGCATGAAGCGGCTCACTTGGCAGATGAGTATACGGATGCCCGCAAACTGGACACTGCTACCACTAAGCCCCCTGCTAGAGTGGAGTACAGACCCCCAGTCACCCCAGCAGCTGCCAGTTACCAACCCCCAGCGCACCGCTATGCCACACGGCCTCCGGCCACAAACTACCCTCAGAGAGCCCGGTTCAATTCGCGGGGCTACTCACAACCGATTCGGTGCTTTGGATGTAAGCAACTAGGGCACAAAAGACCAGAGTGTCCCCTAAATGCAGCGAACCAAGCACAGTCCTGGAGAAGACCTGCCGGCAGAATCCCACGTAACCCTCAGCCTGCGGCCCGCTACGTAGAGGCGCAAGAATGCTGGGGCATCCTACATGAGGCAGACCTTGTGCAAGCTGCCCACCGGAATAACCGGCAACTGGTTAAAGTGAATGGGAAGGAGGTCAGTGGTCTACGGGATACTGGTGCTACCATGACCTTGCTTCGAAAGAACTTGGTGTCTGAGAAACAGCACACAGGAGACACTGTGGCTGTGAGGGTAGCAGGGGGCACTGTGTTCCGCCTGCCTGTTGCCAGGGTGCATTTGGATTGGGGAGGGGGCGCTAGACCTGTGAATGTGGGGGTCATGAAGGATTTACCAGCTGATGTTCTCCTTGGAAATACCTTGGTCCCCCTTGTTTCTGCCTATGTTCCCATGGGTCCCGCTGATGTTAACCCTGTGACTACCCGTGCTCAGATCCGTGCAGCAGAGACTGACCCCCCTGCTGCTAAGCCCCAGGACGCTGAGCTCAGTAAATCTCTATCCGCTATTGATACGTGGAAGTCCCGTTACAATGCGCTGATGAAGGAGAAGAGTCACGTAGAGGATGAAATGGTCACGTTAAATAATCATGTAACAGTGCTAGCAGGAGAGAAGAGGAGTGCAGAGGAAAAAGCACGTTTAGAACAGGAATCTCTGCTAGACAGGCTGCACCGACAGACTGCAGAAAACACCAGCTTGAGAGTGGAACATGAAACATTAAAGACAAACTTAGTGACACTGGAGGAGAAGCTGACGCTGGCTCATAGTGAGGTGCAGCAACTCAAGGGCACCCTATGTCAGTATGAAGGGATTGTGGATACCTATAAAGAGCAGGTACAGAAAACTCGTAAAGAAGCTGATGAGATTTTGAAGGACTGTTTAGCCCTAGTCTGGGCACTGAGGAAGTTGAACCCTTGTTTGTATGGACAGGAATTCTCTCTCATAACGGGAATACAAATGGATTGTCCCAGCAAACTGACATGCCTACCACCCCTTAGTCCGGTCATCCCCAGGTTGACCCGCAAAAGGGTCAAGCCGGGTCTGCCGGAGTGTTCCACAAGGGGGGAGCTATGTGACAGACCCTTCTGTCAGGACTGAAGGAGTTAACTGTGTTTAGCTTTAAGAATCTAATTTCTAAATACAGGTTTTCTGGCCTCAGCTATTGTGTGCTATAATTACATTTAAGTAATAAACAGGCCATTGTTTAATCACCCTCAGACAGCAGACGCTAGGTGATAAGACAAGCCAAATGTGTTTAAGTTGTTATCTGCCTAAGTAAAGTATTTAAGTAATGTAATTCTACTGTTTCATAAAAGGGCGTCTTCCCCTTTTTATCTAAATGTACAAGAGTCTTTCAACCCCCCCATCTGGGGTCAAACCTGTATAAATTCTAGGCATCTAGCCTTTAATAAATGACATTCTGTTTTAAACCTGAAACTGGCTGGGTTGTGAATTGCTGATTCCCTATGCAGGACATTGTTCCCTGGTACTAACCCTTGGTACACTGTTGGTACCATAACATAGGGTCTGATGTGGCTTACAGGAGTTATAAGTACATGGGATCTAGTCGGAGATCCGGTGTGAGCATATAGCGTATATGGGCTGCAAGGGCATAGGATCTGATATAAGGTCTAATGTGGGCACATGGCTGAAAAGGGCTGCAGGGGCATGGGATCTGATCTTAGATCTAATGTGAGCACATGGCTAGGGTCTGGTCTGAGGTTTGATATGGGCATATGACTGACAGGGTCTGCAGGGACATGACACATCTTGTCTGGTTTGAGGTTGCATGTGTGCTTATGGCTGACAGGATCTGCTGCAACATTAGGTTTGGATTGAGGTTTGATGTGGGCACAGGGCTGGTGCTAGAATGTTTGGCAACTCAGGCAACAACACATTTTGCCACACCCTTCCCCTACAAAATTATATACCCTGTCATTACTGCTTTTTAACAAAAATGTTCTAGTGATGTGCTAAGCATCTATAGATAACTATTTCATCTATAATGATAGAGAAATCAGATTTCCATTATCACATCAAATTCTTGACTATTATTATGATTTATTAAATTATATTCACTATAATGTTTCATTTCTGCATGTACCAAAGCGATGGCTGTGCACAACATAGCAAATCGGTAGTGACTCTGCTTTATAAATTAAATAGTAGTGATAAAAGACACAAGAATCTGGAGGCAGAATGTCCTCTTTTCTTATTCACCATTATACATAAACTGATACTAGCTCGTCTAACAGGAAAATGTATCAAGCTGCAGATGGACAAGTTCTCAAGCAGAGAACTTGTCCACCTGCAATCGCCACTTGGGATGAATTTAAGACGGCAGAAGAGCTCTGTTGTTTAATTCTGCCCTTTGCTTTTGGGCAACTAACTACATGAGAGCAGGGCTTGTCAATCACCCTGAACAAGCAAGTTTGAGGTAATTTCTCTCTACCACCTAGGCTAAGAAGCTGAGACTGCTTCTTAAACTTGTGGTTGCAGACTCTCTTGCAAATACTCTCTCTCCCCCCCGCACTTCAGCCAAACAACAGTCTCATTACTGCAAATCTGCTTCTCATCTCATGTCACTCTCCCTCTTGCTCATACTAGATGCTGGCGACATCTCCCCTAATCCTGGTCCCTCACAACCTCCTAACCTTTCACATCCTTGTGTGCCTTTCAATAGACTTCCCCCTTCACTTGTGCACTCTGGAACTCTCGCTCTGTTTGCAACAAGCTCACTTCTATCCATGATCTCTTTATCTCCCACTCTCTTAACCTTCTGGCTCTTACAGAAACCTGGCTCTCTGCTTCAGACACAGCATCCACTGCTGCACTGTCACATGGGGGTCTCCATTTCAGCCACACTCCTAGGTCTGGCAATAGACAAGGAGGTGGTGTCGGTATTTTACTTTCCTCTCGTTGCACCTTCCAACAAATACAGCCCTTCTCTTCACTCACATTTTCTTCATTTGAAGCACACATGATTCGGTTATTCTCTCCCCTCTCTATACGTGTTGCAGTCATATACCGCCCCCCTGGCTCCCCAAATCAATTTTTAGATCACTTTGCTGCCTGGCTTCCTTATTTCCTTTCCTCAGACACCCCTGCCCTCATTCTTGGCGACTTTAACATCCCTCTTGACAATCCCAATGCATCCTCTGTAATACAACTTCTTCAACTGACTTCCTCTTTCGGCCTGTCACAATGGACTGACTCTCCCACTCACAAAGATGGTCATTCCCTTGATCTGATTTTCACCTATCGATGCACTCTTTCAAATTTAACAAACTCCCCTTTTCCCCTCTCTTACCATCATCTCCTAACTTGCAACATCACTTCTCTACCTACAACTCCCCCTCCCTCTACCCCTCACACCAAACTTCACAGAAGCACTAAGTCACTAGATCTGCATCAGCTCGCTAGCTCCCTAACAAACCTCTCCTCTCATCCATCACCTCCTTTTCCTGCCCTGAAAAATCTATCTGCCAGTATAATTCCACCCTTACATCGGTCATTGACACTCTGGCCCCTCCAACCTTAGCTCAGAAACCACACTCTCATCCTCAGCCCTGGCATACTCCTTTGACACGATACCTACGCAGATGCTCCCGTACTGCTGAGCGACATTGGAGGAAATCTCGGAGTTCAGCTGACTTTCTTCACTACAAGTTCATCCTGAACTCCTACTATTCTGTCCTTAATCTTTATAATATTTTTCTAATATCATCTCTACTCTTTCCTTTAACCCTAAACGTCTGTTCAACACATTCAACACTCTTCTCCGCCCACCCCCACCTCCTAACAACCTCTCTCTCAGCTCAAGATTTTGCAAGCCACTTCAACAACAAAATTGACTCCATCAGAAGTGAAATCAGCTCTCAACATACTTCCAATCTCCCACCCCCTCAAAAGCTCACGATCACCCAAAACCCAAATATCCAAAAATGCAGCTCTTTTGCACCTGTTAATGAGGATGAAGTTAATGTCCTCCCACCTCACTACCTGTCCCCTCAACCCCATCCCCTCACAGCTACTCCCCTCCCTCTCTTCTACCCTCACCCCCATACTCACACACATTTTCAACCTCTCCCTCAGCACTGGTATATTTCCCTCATCTCTAAAACATGCACTGGTCACACCTATCCTCAAAAAACCTTCCCTTGATCCAACCTCCCCTTCCAATTACCGCCCTATTTCCCTACTCCCTCTTGCCTCAAAGCTCCTCGAAAAGCTAGTTTACGCACGTCTATCCCATTTCCTTACACTAAACTCTCTTCTTGACCCACTGCAATCTGGATTTCATTCCCATCACTCTACAGAGACAGCAATTGTCAAGGTTACCAATGACCTACTTGCAGCAAAATCCAAAGGCTACTTCTCTCTGCTTATCCTCCTTGACCTGTCTGCAGCCTTTGACACTGTTGACCACCCTCTTCTGCTCCAAACCCTCCAATCCTTCGGCATCTGTGACACAGCTCTCTCGTGGTTCTCTTCCTATCTGACTAACCGTACATTTAGTGTAGCCTTCTCTGGAGCATCCTCTGCCCCGTTACCACTTTCTGTTGGGGTACCTCCAGACTCTGTCCTTGGTCCCCTTCTCTTCTCAATCTACACGTCGTCACTATGTTCCTTAATAAAGTCCCATGGGTTTCAATACCATTTGTATGCCGATGACACCCAAATCTACCTCTCTGCACCAGACCTACCTCCTTCCTTACTAACCCGTGTCACTAACTGTCTTTCTCACATCTCATCTTGGATGTCCTCTCACTACCTTAAGTTAAATCTCTCCAAAACTGAACTCCTTATTTTTCCCCCTTCTTCCAATGTCTCAACCCCCAAAATTTCTATAACTGTTGATAATTCCATCATTACCCCTACTCCAATTGCCCGATGTCTTGGGGTCACACTTGACTAAGATCTTTACTTCACTCCTCACATCCAGTCCTTGGCTAAAGCCTGCCGCTTCCACCTTAAAAACATTGCTAAAATTAGACATTTCCTTACACAAGATACAACCAAGATTTTAATCCACTCTCTCATCCTTTCCCGCCTCGACTACTGCAATTCCGTCCTCTCTGGTCTACCTAGCTGCCGCATAGCTCCTTTACAATCCATTATGAATGCCTCTGCCAGGCTCATCTTCCTTACTCGTCGCTCTTCATCTGCTGCACCTCTCTGCCAATCCCTTCACTGGCTTCCTCTTGCCTCTAGGATTAAACATAAAATCCTTACCCTGACATATAAAGCTCTCAACTGCACTGCTCCCCCCTACATCTCAGAACTTGTCTCTAGATACTCTCCCTCCCGTCCCCTTCGATCAGCTCAGGATCTCCTCCTCTCCTCCTCTCTCGTTACTTCCTCACATTCACGTTTACAGGACTTCTCCAGACTGGCCCCCATCTTGTGGAATTCCCTGCCTCGCTCCATAAGACTCTCCCCTAGTTTTAAAAGCTTCAAGCACTCCCTAAAAACTTTACTATTCAGGGATGCATACAACCAACACTAACCTTTCCTAACGCCATTGCTTTCCCCTTGAACCCCTTAGATTGTAAGCCTATGGGCCCAGCTGTTTACAGATCGCTTCATAAGAGCCGACTACAACAGTGAAACTCTCGGCAGGGCCCTCTACCCACTTGACCCCTACAAAAGCTATCCTGTACACCGACTATGTTTACAGCGCTGCGGAATCTGTTGGCGCTCTACAAATACCTGATAATAATAATAATAATAATAATAATAAGGCTGCACTGTAAGTTCTCAAAAGCTGTGAATGCATCTTGAAAAATGTTCCCATAAGCCCTGCAATAGATCACATTACCTTGCAGTGGAGTCTGGCAAGTTTGGCTAGGGGGCCAGTACAACTGTTATTTTGGCTAAATGTCATTGTATATTGATGACACTGAACATTTGCACACTAATAAACACAACACTCTGCACTATATGATAATACAATGCATCTATACACTGATGAGCATGCTGCACTGTAAAAATTAATGCAGAGTACCTATGCATTGCTAATATATATGCTGTACTGCAATGCCTAATGCTGAGTGTTCATACACTAAAACACAGACCAGGCTGCCCTGTATAATGATGATAGGTGCCTATACACTTATGGTGAAAACTCTGTGCTGCATAATGATGCTGAACATTTACATAATAAAATTATCACATTGCATTGTGTAATTTTGCCAAGTCTCTATACACTGAAATAGGACATGTTGTGCTGAACAATTGATTATGGCCATCTGTACACCTTTAATGTATATGTATGCATGTAGGGTATCAGACAGACATTGTGCACTGATACTTTGCAGTATATTACATTTTGGAGGATTGTCAGTGCTCCTATGAGTGCCCATCAGCCTCAGTAATACCCATTAGGCTGTGGGTTGAGGTGAGTGCTTGCTATCACCAGCTCCACCAACTTTTCTGAAGGCTGCTAAAGTTTTGCAGAGAGCGCAGGAGCTGTGCAGTGAGATATTTCAGCCAGATGCTTCCAGCTGTTCTGTCTGACCTGTACTCTCTACCTGCCTATGCTTCAGGGAAATCACCTCCCATTCTAGCCATTATGTCACCACATATGGCCCATAATATGCAGCAAAAAATACATATACACATTTAAAAAAGTGATGTCATGTACTTAAATTGCACTAAAGCACTTTGGATCCAGCACACATCTCAATTCAATCAGTTCATCAATCCTTGTGCAGGTAGGGAAGAGGCTAACTGCATAAACCCCAACTGGTATAAATAATCCAACCCAAACAGCACAAATCCACTATTTAACCTTTATTGGAACATAATGGTCAATGAGTAAAACTTGCCACATTTTGAGCACCTAGCCCTTACTCATGCCATATACCTGTTTAACTCATTGACCCATACATTCCTATAAAGGTTAAATAGTGCTGTTTAGATTGTATTAAATGCACCAAATTTGTGCCCCACCACCTGCAGTAGCGGTCTTAGGCAGTCACCTAGTTTGCAGTAATCTGTTCTCAAATCTGAGGTCCCTACCCTTTTTGAACATGGGGACCAGAATCATTCTCTTTAAATTATACCATTATAGAATAGACATACTCCTGTGTACACACAATCATTTTTGACTAGTATTTAACCCTTCTACCCAAAAGCATTAAATGCAATGTAATATGTGGCCAGTTAGACACAGATATATTGTGTAGCATGTTGCAGGGTTAGTTTTTGAAGTCTGGGGTATGTGCACTAGCCTCTCTAAGGACATTGAAAAAAGCACAGTATTCTGTGTTAGATTCCTGGAAAACGTAAAAAATAAAATTTAATTAATTTTACTACACATCATTAAATATTTTATGTGAAATAAAATGTTGAGCGTAATGGCCCATTACATAATCGCTGAACTTGCCAGAAATCTCTAATAAATGTTTTCTTCACATGGATTCTTATAACTGTGTCTTATTAAGCTCCAAGTCACAGGATACATTTCATCTGCCAGGTTTGCTTATTTGGCAGGGAATGTGTGTGTATATACTATATATATATTCTTTTACAGAATAAGCAGCGTAGCCTGTACAAAAAGGAACTGCTCACTCCTATACAAAGAGCATTAATAAGCAGAAATGGACCAGGTTCTGTTGTTACAGAGTGAACTCAGCACATTGCAGCTAAGTACTGAAAACCTATTTATAGCAGCTGGGACTGATAGTCTGGGTCATATTCCCTTTTGACTGTAGCCTGCGGTAATTAATCAGGACACAGCTGCCTTGTCAGGAGAGTATATAAACCCAGAGTTTTTGGTGCAGAGCTTGATCTCACCCAAATTGGATCTCTGTGAGTTGGATTACTCACTGCCCTAATCTTTCTGTTTGTTTGTGGCTGCTACAAAAGGCGAATGTTTTTTGCTGCTTTGAGCTTTGAGCACGTGATGGTTTTGCGTCAGCCAGTTGGCAACAGTGATGTTCACTGAAACAAAAAAGAAGTGAGATTAGGCAGAATGATGTCTAACTAAGCAGTGCAACACACTAAGATCTTAGTATCATTGGCTGTAGTCAATCAGGGACAGGTATGAATGCACCGATCCAACAATCACTGTGTAGAATATTTTAGGATCAGAGTTCTCTATCCTGCAGAGTGTGGTCTAGCCTCTCAGATTCCTTTGTTAAATTACATAAAAATCAGGCAAAATAAAAAAATGAAAGTACATTGCAATTTTTTTTTTTCCAAAGGATTAAACATTTTACAGTGAAGCTACATTTTGTGCTTAGTAACCCTTTAAACGGACAGTAAACACTTTGATATTGTATAGTTAAAAAAAACAACCTTTGCAGTATATTTCATTATTTATTTTGCCCCTTTTTCTTGCTAAGTCCAAAAATGAAGAGTTAACTAACCCAGCAGCATATCTGTCCTTAAAGGGACATTAAACCCCCAAATATTTCTTTCATGAATAAGATAGAACATACGTTTTTAAACAACGTTTCTTGCTATTCTTTGTAACATTTAACAGGGTTCCGCAGAGATAAAAAGATAAGATTGGATTGTTTGCTAATATAATGACTGTGGCTAGCCTGTTTACTCCAGTAAGAAATACGGATTGGCTGCTTCAAAGAAAGCAAGAGCTGGGTGGAGTTTGACTATTGAAAAACAATGGCAACAAACAAATGGCTAGATTACGAGTTTTGCGTTATGAGTGAAAAAGCAGCTTTATGGCTCTTTTTCACTACCGCTGGTATTACGAGTCTTGCAGGTATTTCTGTACCGCACACTTTTCTGGCCGTAAAGCAACGTAACTACCGCAGCTTTCAAAAAGTCCTTTTTCAATGGGACTCCCATAGCGCCGGTATTACGAGTTTGCCTGGGAGGCCAAAAAGTGAGCGGTACAGCCCATAACTACAAGATTCGTATGGCCATCTAAAGTCAGTAGTTAAGAGTTTTGTGTTACAAAGCTGTAACATAAAACTCATAACTAAAGTGCTAAAAAGTACACTAACACCCATAAACTACCTATTAACCCCTAAACTGAGGCCCTCCCGCATCACAAATAATAGCATAAAATTATTAACCCCTTATCTGCAGCTCTGGACATCGCCCCCACTGTAATAAACATATTAACCCCTAAACTGCCATACTCCAGCATCGCAAACAATAGTTAAATATTATTAACCCCTAATCTACTGTCCCTAACATCGCTGCAACCTACCGTACTGTTATTAACCCCTAATCTGCTGCCCCCAAAATCGCCGCCACTATACTAAAGTTATTAACCCCTAAACCTAACCCTAAGTCTTACCCTAACACCCACTAACTTTAATGTAATTAAAATAAATCGAAATAAAAATTACTATCATTAACTAAATAATTCCTATTTAAAACTAAATACTAACCTGTAAAATAAACCCTAAGCTAGCTACAATATAACTAATAGTTACATTGTAGCTATCTTAAGTTTTATTTTTATTTCACAGCTAAGTTTGTATTTATTTTAATTACCGTAGGTAGAAAAGTTAGTAAATAGTTATCAACTATTGACTAACTACCTAGTTAAAATAAATACAAATTTACCTGTAAAATAAAACCTAACCTGAGTTACACTAACACCTAACTTTACACTACAATTAAATAAATTACATTAATTAAATACAATTAACTAAATTACAAAAAAACAAACAAACACTAAATTACACAAAATAAAAAATAAATGATCAAATATTTAAACTAATTACACATAATCTAATAGTCCTATCAAAATAAAAAAGCCCCCCCAAAATAAAAAAAAACCTAGCCTAAACTAAACTACCAATAGCCCTTAAAAGTGTCTTTTGCGGGGCATTGCCCCAAAGAAATCAGCTCTTTTACCTGTAAATAAAAATACAAATACCCGCCAACAGTAAAACCCACCACCCACACAACCAAACCCTCAAATAAAAACCTATCTAAAAAAACCTAAGCTCCCCATTGCCCTGAAAAGGGCATTTGTATGGGCATTGGGCATTTAGCTCTTTTTCAGCCCATACCCCTAATCTAAACTTAAAACCCACGCAATAAACCCTTAAAAAAACCTAACACTAACCCCCGAAGATCCACTTACAGTTTTGAAGACCCGGCATCCATCCTCAACGAAGCGGCAGAAGTCCTCAGCGAAGCCGGCAGAAGTCTTCATCCAAGCGGGCCGAAGTCTTCATTCAAGCCGGCAGAAGTTTTCATCCAGACAGGGCGGAGCGGCTCCATCTTCAAGACATCGGGCGTGGAGCATCCTCTTCAATCGACGACTCTTCCAGAATAAAGGTTCCTTTAAGGGACGTCATCCAAGATGGTGTCCCTTGAATTCCGATTGGCTGATAGAATTCTATCAGCCAATCGGAATTAAAGGTGAAAAAATCCTATTGGCTGATGCAATCAGCCAATAGGATTGAGCTTCAATCCTATTGGCTGGTCCAATCAGCCAATAGGATTGAGCTTGCATTCTATTGGCTGTTGCAATCAGCCAATAGAATGCAAGCTCAATCCTATTGGCTGATTGGATCAGCCAATAGGATTGAAGCTCAATCCTATTGGCTGATTGCATCAGCTAATATGATTTTTTCACCTTTAATTCCGATTGGTTGATAGAATTCTATCAACCAATCGGAATTCAAGGGACGCCATCTTGGATGACGTCCCTTAAAGGAACCTTCATTCTGGAAGAGTCATCGATTGAAGAGGATGCTTAAAGATGGAGCCACTCCGCGCCAGATGGATGAAGATAGAAGATGCCGTCTGGATGAAGACTTCTGCCGGCTTGGATAAAGACTTCGACTCGCTTGGATGAAGACTTCTGCCGGCTTCGCTGAAGACTTCTGCCGTTTCGTTGAGGTCTTCAAAAACTGTAAGTGGCTCTTCGGGGGTTAGTGTTAGTTTTTTTTTTAAGGGTTTATTGGGTGGGTTTTAATTTTGGGCTGAACAAGAGCTAAATGCCCTTTTAAGGGCAATGCCCATACAAATGCCCTTTTCAGGGCAATGGGGAGTTTAGGTTTTTTAGATAGGTTTTTATTTGTGAGGTTGGTTGTGTTGGTGGTGGGTTTTACTGTTAGGGGGTAGTTTGTATTATTTTTTTACAGGTAAAAGAGCTGATTTCTTTGGGGCAATGCCCCGCAAAAGGCCCTTTGAAGGGCTAATGGTAGTTTAGTGTAGACTAGGTTTTTTTTTAGTTTGAAGTGGCTTTTTTATTTTGATAGGGCTATTACATTAGGTGTAATTAGTTTAAATATTTGATCATTTATTTTTTATTTTGTGTAATTTAGTGCTTGTTTTTTTTGTAATTTAGTTAATTGTATTTAATTAATGTAATGTATTTAATTGTAGTGTAAGGTTAGGTTTTAGTGTAACTCAGGTTAGATTTTATTTTACAGGTAAATTTGGATTTATTTTAGCTAGGTAGCTAGTAAATAGTTAATAACTATTTACTAACTATTCTACCTAGCTAAAATAAATACAAACTTAGCTGTGAAATAAAAATAAAACCTAGGATAACTACAATGTAACTTTTAGTTATATTATAGCTAGCTTAGGGTTTATTTTATAGGTAAGTATTTAGTTTTAAATAGGAATTATTTAGTTAATGATAGTAATTTTTATTTAGATTTATTGTAATTACATTAAAGTTAGGGGGTGTTAGGGTTAGACTTAGGATTAGGTTTAGGGGTTAATAACTTTAATATAGTGGCAGCGATGTCGAGGGTGGCAGTTTAGGGGTTAATAACTGTATATAGGTGGTGGCGACATTGGGGGCAGCAGATTAGGTGTTAATAAGTGTAGGTAGGTGGGGCGGCAGATTAGTGGTTAATAAGTGTAATGTAGGTGGCGGCGATGTCGGGGTGGCAGATTTGGGGTTAATAAGTGTAATGTAGGTGGCGGCGATGTCGGGGGCAGCAGATTAGGGGTGTTTAGACTCAGGGTTTATGTTAGGGTGTTAGGTGTAAACATAACTTTTTATTTCCCCATAGGAATCAATGGGGCTGCGTTACGGAGCTTTACGCTCCTTTATTGCAGGTGTTAGGCTTTTTTTCCGCCGGCTCTCCCCATTGATGTCTATGGGGAAATCGTGCACGAGCACGTAAAACCAGCTCACAGCAGCCCTGGTATTGGAGTGCGGTATGGAGCTCAATTTTGCTCAACGCTCACTTATTGCCTGCTAACGCCTGGTTTATGAAAACCTGTAATAGCAGCGCTATAGGGAGGTGAGCGGTGACAATAACTTGCAAGTTAGCACCGAGCCGCTCATAACGCAAAACTCGTAATCTAGCCGATAGTGATAATACATCCAAAATATTTTCATACTCACCCAGTATGTTAGTTTATTGCATGATCTTGTAATTATGTTTACTGTCCTATTAAGAATAGAACCTACAGAGGAACTGAGTGTGTTATCTCAAAAAAACTTAGATTTATAGAAGTACAATACTTTCCATGTTTAAAAGAAAGAGAATTCAGCACTCTTAAATGTGAAAATAGAAAAATATAATTTATTATTCATTTATCAAGTGTATTCAATGATAATTGAATAATAAATTTAAGTTTTATATTTTCATAATAAAGAGTGATGAATTCTCTTTTTTTAAAAAGACATGGGAAGTATTACATTTGAGATAAAATTATTGTCTTAGGGACTGCACCATTTAAAACGATTTAGGGCTAAATTACGAGTGGAGCAACAATTGCACTTCCGTGAGCACAATATTTGTGCTCCATTTGTAATACCAGTGCATGCAAATCTCATGAGTGCAAAGCTTCCATACAATGGGAACGCGAGGTTGCGTTCGCATTGCATGGAAACTTTGCG